>NC_079172.1:73991124-74056124 GCF_947568905.1 Ostrea edulis | reverse complement strand
ATGTATCAAAGTAATTCTGTTGGGTTTTTTTTTTAAATTCTAATTTTGATTTATTTTCACAAAATTTGCATAGCTAACATTGGTTCAATAAATTTATACATTCATTTACTATTATATGCAGAGATTAAGGCATGTTATAGTGCATGCCTTGAAGTTCAACCTTCTAATCAGCGAAGTATTTGTCTATATAGTGCCTATCTGAAGCCTATCTTATTCGTAAGTACACAATAAATTGGGAAAAAATCTGTTTCATACAAGGCCACTCGACCATTTTGGCAAATTAAAAAACTTGCTTTTGACGACGATGGAATTCTCACCACCCTGTCACTAGCTACACAGTCATTGAGAACAGAAATGGGATACAGTGGGTTGACATAAATCTAAAAGGATCATAAATTAAGATATACACACTTAAAGCACAAAGATTGCAATGAACTCTTGAATAAAAATAACTGCCATAAGTGAAGAAATATTCATTACAAAGCACAGAAAAAATTCACAATATTTTGGAAACCCACTCAACCCCTGCCCGGGGTTGAACTCACAACCAGTGGAACCAAACCTCCTAGCAGCATGTGACCATAAAGCTTAACCACTTGCCATCTAGGCAAGTCAAAAACTTTCTGTGATAATAGAATTTTCCCCAAAATTAATCTAGAAAAATCCTTAAAATGTAATGCAAAGCTAAGTGACTTTGATAATGTTTAACGTTCAGAGGGTGTTTTTTTTTGGCTGGAATATCTTCTCCAACTTTACAAGGGAGACATACAGGTAGTAAAACTTTAAATTTCTGAAGATAGTTTTGCTGGCACTGCCTGTCACATAGCTTGTTGTTAATGAAGTCTAAACAAAATGCAGATTATGAATTTTTTCTGCAATCCTTGCTACCTTCATCACCCAATAAAACAACAAAGAAAGCATTTTATTGTCTAAATAAAGCATGTTTACCCTAATAGGAGGAAAGTAAAATTTATTTTTCCCCTAATAAAAAAAAAATCAACATGTAGACTGTTGACATAAGCAGTTTCAAATTTTTTTCATTCTTGATCTGTTGACTGACATGGTCAACAGTCAAAGAACTGTGGACCACTATCTAACTATTGACTGATTGTCCGGATTCTCAATCCAGGCCTGCAACATCATGCCTTTTCCGTTAATTTCATGTTTAACAATTGGTCACAGCTAAACAAAAAGTGTTTTGTCACAAGATACTGACAATTTCAGGAATATTTGGGCAGAGAGAAAATCCTTTTACTAGTATTCAATAAATGAACGTGTAATATGTTGGTAAATCAACATTTTTTCTGGGTAATTAATTACATTTCAACATCAGGAAAATGAAGTTGTACAACAAAACACACTGGGTCAAAGTAGTACAACAGTTTTGTTCGACCCTCATATGGATCTATTGCCCTTAGCCTACGGCTTCAGGTAACACATATTGATTCTTGGGGACAAACAAAACAGCTGTTGTTCTCAAAGCCAGTCAATAACTGTAGACTGTTATTAGATATGTACATCTTTAGGAGGAGTCATATTTACTGAGATATAAGTATACTTTTAAGAGGCAAGTCAAATTTACCAACACAAGCAAGTATACTTCTAGGGAAAAGCTCGTAAGAAGATGGGTGACTTTGTCGAGCCGAGAACCCACAGAGGGACGAATATCAACGTTATTAAATTGAAACTCTCTAGAAAAAGAAAAATTTGCATTCTAGTTAAAACAATCAATCCATAGTTTCCAAAAATGCTTTTTCGATGAGCCCATTTCAAAGGAACATTGAAAAAATCCTACTTAAAATCACCTATACGCGAAAAACGCACAAAATAACAGTAAATTTGACTTTTCCAAGCAGATTTTCATATGGAGTGTGACAAGTCTCCAATGTAAACTAAGTAAAATATGTTAGTACATGTTCAGGTGTAATATGTTTTGTATATTAAAGTATGGAGACTTGACCCACTCTATGAAAAAACTTACTTCTTGTGTGTAACTTTTGTCGTATTATCAATAAAATTTCTCTGTCCACGACAGGTGACTTTAGATAGCTTGAAATTCGGAAACTCTTCATGGGATGGATAGCCGAGGTGGTATAGCGGCAGTCTCAATGAAGTTTTGGACAAGCCCAGATTGCATATCTGTGGTTCAAATACCAGTTTTTCCTACCTATTTTTTTTCTCTTATTAATGAATAGACTTCCAATAATTATTTGTCTCTGGCATTTTATGCTAAGTTTATGCAGTCTTAATGACGATCACAAGTAATTGATTCCAACATGCAGCTAGTGAATAATTGTAAACAAGTATGGGGCCTCCTGTGAAGTATGGATGTTGTTTATGTAAACGACACGTTAAAGGAAATTTAAAGAGAACAGTTTCAACAATGCTTAAGAAGTTACTTGAGGAAATCATGACAAAAACTAAATATGCAACCAACTGGTGCAGATTGTCTAAAAGACCCAGTGAACCACAGTTCTGTACAAAAACAAAAGCAAATCAAGTGTCTGTTTCTATCCCATTTGTATTTGCTGGGAAATCTAACAGCAAATGTGCTTTCTGTAACTGTAAAACTGGCCTCAGAGTTGTACCAAAAGAGGTGAGAACTGATGCCTTTATCATATTCGATATATTAGTACCAATAGGTTGTAAAAGCTGTTCAAAAACATTTGTTAGGGGAAAACGGAATCCAAATCAAAGCAATAATACTGCACCATACAGAAAACGCTATTCCACATTTGATTTACACCACAAAACATGTGAGGTTTCTCATTCACATCAGTTAATATATCACTAATCAATGGAAATGCGGAGAACATACTGTTGGATGTTGTGAGCATATATGTAATGTCATTTGGTACCTTAGGTACTCCAGGTATCAGTGTAATTATATGTGTGTTAAAGCCCGCTTAATGTCTGATATACATGATGCTGCCTGTGAAACAAATTCTGATGATGATTTGGATTAAATATCATTCTTTGAAGTATGATCTATATATTTCTTTTGAATTCTAAATATTTTGGACAGCGTTTTAGTACGGTACTGTATCTATTGTAACTACGGGTACCATCAATGCGGATTTTAAACTCCCAATTCGCGACCAATGCCCAATCATGAATAGGCTTATTGTTCTCCAAGTTCACCCATCTTCTTTACTGATATGAGCACTTATCCTTAGGAGGAAAGTAAAATTCAGTTCTTGTTAAGCATATATATGTCATTAGGAGAAAAGTAAGGAGTTACAGTTAAAAGCCTTTAGGACAAAAATAAAATTTACTAGTATAAACATCTATACTTTCAGGAGGAAATCAAGATTGACTGTCTTAAGCATGTATACCTTTAGGAGGAAAAATAAAATTTACTGATGTAAATAAGCATGTATACTTTTAGGAGGAAATTAAGATTTACTGTTATAAACATTGGTATACCTTTAGGAGGAAAGCAAGCTTTGCTGAGATCTGCGTGCATACCTTTAGGAGGAAAGTAAGATTTATATAGGTATACATACATGTAGAAAGAAATCAGATTTACTGTAATTTATATATATATACTGTATATGCATACATACCTTTAGGAGGAAAATCAGATTTACCGAGATGCTGTAGATTCCTCGTTTTACGAGAGTACTTAATTCCGTGACATAGCTGTTTTAGAACATAAAATTGCGAGCTATTTGTATTTCATGCAATCAGTTTTGTTTTCAACAGCTAGAACCTAAACTCAACTCTGACCCAGATGACAAATAATTTACAACATTTATTTGAATTAATTTTCTTTGTTAAAGTTCAGTCTTTATCAATCTGCTGTATCTGATTCAGGTTTCCCATGAGAACAACCATACTGTTGAAATTATCACAATTACTAAAAGATGAAACATGGCAACCCTATTGAAAACAATGGGTGGTTTTTTTTCACACAGGAAAATTTATTACTTATAACTCCTTCAAATTTTCAAAAAAAATGTACAGAAGTATATAGAAAGGAAATTTGAAATTTAACCCCCCCCCCCCCCCCCCCCCCCCCACCACCACCATTTCTATCCAACAAAAGAAAACCTATACAAAATATGCCGAAGAACTCGAAGATAAAATGAACATATATATCACTGAACATTAAAAAATCGTTTCCGCTCGAAATTTTTCCACCAGACAAAATTAAATGAAAGTACAGTACAGGACTCTCCATTATGAAACCACCCCATGCTGCTGAGTTACAAAAGCAACTGACGAGATTTCCGACATTGGACATTGAATGGTATCAAGTGACAGTCATCATCGTGAATTGTGAAACGATCACTGCGTGTATAATGGTGCGGTTTGGACAAGCTAATTTCACGATACTTTTTAAAACAAGTTTGTACTTTATATAATTCCCCGTTAAACTATTACTCAGATTAAGCATAGTTACAAAATGTCAATATTACTTGTTTATACATGGCCTGGTCATTATCTTAACCTTTATTGGAAATGGAACACAGTTATCACCCTTGTTTTGCCATCTCAACTAAGTCTAATTGAATATTATTTTTTTAAAAATGAATAATCAGCATGATATAAATGAGTGTAATGAATCTGCGTATTACAATTCCATATACAGCACATTTGCAAAACAATTTTAGAATCTGTGAGGGTAGTTTCTCGTGATTTTACGCTTTAGGAATCTACAGCATCTACACAATCCACGAGGAAAGTAAAATTCACTGAGATATTTATACATACTTCTAGAAAATAAGTTTCACTGAGATATTTATACATACCTTAAGGAAAACAAAGACTTACTGTCTAGATATATCTATAAGCACTTTCAGAGAGAAATTAAGATTCACTGATACCTATACATACCTTAACGAGAGCAAGATTCCCTGAGGTATCTATAAATACTTTAAAAAGGTAAGACATATACCAAGATATCTACACATACCTTTAGGAGGAAAGTAGGATTTACTCTCGGCTTTGTGGGGCCAGTCCACGACCAGGGCCCCGAATCTCCGGAACGCAGCCGTGATCTCCTCTACAATTGACAATTTCAAAATAAATTCCTTTATACATTGCACATGACCGTCTTAAAGACACATAAAACGTACATCGGGAGTTATTTTACTTACTTTCATCAATGAAGAGTTCAGACAAATATTTAAGAAAAGAATCCAAAATTTGACTCCCAATTTCAAAATAAATCATGCCTTTAAAAAGTTTTTGATACAGTGTACAAGGTAATATAATTTCTCAATAGCTTGCCCTTGTTTAAAAGTGATGTAAAGGTTTTACTAATACGAAGCCCACAGGTTTTAATGGTCACCTGTACAAGACAACATAATTTCTCAATAGCTTGCCCTTGTTTAAAGTGATGCAAAGGTTTTACTAATAAGAGGCCCACAGGCCTTAATGGTCACCTGTAGAAGGGAATATAATTTCTCAATAGCTTGCCCTTGTTTAAAAGTGATGCAAAGGTTTTACTAATAAGAGGCTCATAGACCTTAATGGTCACCCGAGTATCCACAGAAAAGTATTCAGTCTTTGATTTGGCAAAAATGTCGATCTTACTTAGCTGCATAATGTACTTTATACAATAATAACATGACTTAAGGTATTCAATGTATAATGACCATATCTCATATCTAATAAATGGATGGTGGAATATTTGTAATTATGGTATCATTTTGAAGGGTCCTTCAAATAAAAATAATCCACCATAGGAATTTTCAAAATTTTGTTTACTGCCTGATTTATTTCACCTAGAATTTAACATTGAAGTATATGAAAAAGGCAGGTTTTAATACAATATTCTAAAAACAAATTATATTTTCATAATTATCTCTTGGTAGAAAGTTACATACATACTTTCTTTTTATGAAAATATTAAATAAAATTAATCATTGACCATACACATTTTTAGAAAATTAGATTTTTCTTATTTTTACAAAGGGCAGACAACTCTTCCAAAAAGTCTTAAGTGCAAAAAGGTCAGCTTCTAATCATTTACCAGTCATGTGAATTTCATCTGCTTCACTTTCATCATTATTTAATAATAAATTTTTATGTTGATCTAAATCCTTCAAAATTGTTCATTATCCTTTCATTATTCATGGAATACCTTAATACACAGACTGCAAACATTGTAAGAATTCATCTGAAAGGTTGGTTTATCGGAATATGTAGAGAAAAGCCGATCTTTCCCCATAAAAATGTAATGGCCCTAGAAATAAAAACTTCGAATTTCCTAAACCAGACCTTGACCTTGGCTAGATGATCTTGTTTTGGGTTACTTAAGATGTACAAAGTTATGACCTGGACAAATCTGTGTAATGCGTAACACACAGGTGACACCATTTTAGCATGCAGTGCTATTTGTCCATTATATAAGGTTACTAAAGCAATCCCACATAAATCCATATTAAGTCGACTCTGAAAGAACTTACAGACAGATGGACATTGATGATTTCTGTCTATATACCCATTCAAATTATGTTGGGGGAATGGAAGGGGGGGGGGATAAAAATGCATCATATCAAAGTATTAAACTCCTTATCACCGCTTGTGTTTATACACGTACAAAGCTTGACTAATGAAATATTTATCCTCAACGACAGGTACCCAGAGACTAGAATGCACCGATTCATGCAGAACTTTACACACTAGTGCTACTACATTTTGAAATATTCAATGTAACAATTGCCCCCTGACAAAATCTTTTAGATTACCTGGTAATTTAAGAAATAATCTTGATAAATTCTATTGTTCATTTTTGAATATAAATGTATATATTACTTCAATATCTCTATCCCAAGTTTTTAAAAACAAGAGGCTTTTGTTAATTTAGTGTGATGGAGGCCTTCTGAATCTTCTGAATAATTCTAAATGGTCTGCCATTTCATGCATTCACTTGATCATCTCCAGAAGAAAACCTTGATTCTATCAATAATTAACCTGGTGTGACTCGAGCTGAAGTCAATGTTCCGACAAACTCCGACTAATATGCATCAATGCTTGTAACATTGTTAGTTTGTACACAATACAATATGTACAATAAAAATATACCCAATATTGTTAGTTTGTACACAATGCAATGCAATGACAACATACCTCCTAGCAATCACGTAAATCTAGTATGTATATATACCTACATCAAATCAAAATCGGACGAAAACAAGACCAAATATTTTACTTCACTGTATGATAGCATAAATCATAGAGGAAATATGACATCATGATCAATGATAATGTAGCAGTGCAAGACAAACAAGTATCACATAATCACCAGTATGAGACTGACAGACAGTCAGGTGAGATTTCACTTTTTCACATTATCACCAGTATGAGACTGACAGACAGTCAGGTAAGATTTCACTTTTTCACATTACCACCAGGATGAGACTGACAGACAGTCAGGTGAGATTTCACTTTTTCACATTATCACCAGTATGAGACTGACAGACAGTCAGGTGAGATTTCACTTTTTCACATTACCACCAGTATGAGACTGACAGACAGTCAGGTAAGATTTCACTTTTTCACATTACCACCAGTATGAGACTGACAGACAGTCAGGTGAGATTTCACTTTTTCACATTATCACCAGTATGAGACTGACTGACAGTCAGGTGAGATTTCACTTTTTCACATTATCACCAGTATGAGACTGACTGACAGTCAGGTGAGATTTCACTTTTTCACATTACCACCAGTATGAGACTGACAGACAGTCAGGTGAGATTTCACTTTTTCACATTACCACCAGTATGAGACTGACAGACAGTCAGGTGAGATTTCACTTTTTCATATTACCACCAGTATGAGACTGACAGACAGTCAGGTGAGATTTCACTTTTTCACATTACCACCAGTATGAGACTGACAGACAGTCAGGTGAGATTTCACTTTTTCACATTACCACCAGTATGAGACTGACAGACAGTCAGGTGAGATTTCACTTTTTCACATTACCACCAGTATGAGACTGACAGACAGTCAGGTGAGATTTCACTTTTTCACATTATCACCAGTATGAGACTGACAGACAGTCAGGTGAGATTTCACTTTTTCACATTATCACCAGTATGAGACTGACTGACAGTCAGGTAAGATTTCACTTTTTCACATTATCACCAGTATGAGACTGACTGACAGTCAGGTGAGATTTCACTTTTTCACATTATCACCAGTATGAGACTGACTGACAGTCAGGTGAGATTTCACTTTTTCACATTATCACCAGTGTGAAACCAACTTTACCCATATGAGACAGTCATAAATTTTCTATGATTTACGTTACACAATGAAATAAAATATTCTGCATTGTTTTCTTTAAATTTCACTTTAGTAAAGCTTTCTGGTGGACAACCTTGGTTTTTTTTTTTAGTTTACACTTACAGTACTTCGAGTACACTCTTTCTGGCTGTCTAATTAGTTTTTGCACTTAAGTTCAAATGAGGATTTTGATAATTTAGAATTTTTGCAAAGCTCCCGAATTTATACACTGAACTGTAGGTAAAATGTGAGAAAAATAATCCTTCATTATTTTATGGGATAGGAAAATTCCACCTCTGGAATAAGACTTGGACTCAGCAAAGCTTCATCTTAGACTGCGAATCTTGTCCCCTCGATGGAATTTCCCTATCCCACACTCGTACTAATGAAGGATTCTATTCTTTTTACATTATCACCAGTGACAGACCAACATTATTCATGCGATGTGAGATTTTATATATGTTTCAATATTTTATTTTCCTTTAATTTCATTGAATTGTTGATTTAAATTTTCAACAAAAGAGGCTAATAAATCCAATCAATACTTTTGAGTTGCGACTGATACCGACTGGAACTCATTCTACCCCAACTAGTAAACACAAGTTTACAAGAATGCTGGACCTCTGAAAACCAATTTTAAGCCTTTATTTTTCAAAATATATGATGAAATTACTGGGCCTCTGCTGCATTGAAAGGACTCGCATAGACCTTTTGCCCATGGGTCCTTTAGACCAATGACTAAGCTTTTTGTCCCAAATTGCGTCCCTTTGGTGGAATTTCCCAACCTCACACTCCTACTAATGGAGGATTCTATTAATCTCACATGGTTGATGTCAGTCTTGCTCTAGATAAGGCCAGTTCAACTTAATCAGTAGATTATCATCCAGGGTCACCAAAAACTATGGGGTGGGTGGGAGGATTTTATTTTTTAATTTTTATTTTCTGAGAAAAATATTAATGACAAACAAGTTTTTGTCAACAGAAGTTCATCATTTAATGCCAGATGGATATCAATCTTTGCTTATTTCACAGACGAATTCCAGGTTAAGCTTTAATTTCAAACACATAAAGATACCAAACTTCTTCAAGATATGAAGAATATTTATCCCTTCCTTTCATTTACGCCAGTCAAAATGCAAGAAATTAAGAAAACCATATATCTACTTTCTTCACGTGGTTTTTCACCTTGCTATACCGGAAGTGTAAACAAGAAGTGTAAATACTGGAGTCGGACAGGAAGATTTTCTGGAAATCGCAAGTTTCGCAAACTAAATTTTTTTTCGGGCGGACCGATTTTTGAGGGGCCTGTGGGGATGATAATCTATCAAATAAGTTGAATTGGCCTAATATGCGAGAAATAGTCATCTCATTCTTTCTCGACTCCAAGTACAGTTATCTCTCATCTCCTTAATTCCAAACACAGGGTTCTCCTCCATCTCCTGGGGTAACATACCTTCATCGATGTCAGGAGGGAGACCCCCCACAAACACCTTCCTGGAGAAGCGTTCAATCCTCTCCCCTTGGGACCCAGGTGAACCTCGGGGACCACACCCAAGGACTGCCAGACTGGGGTCCAGGGCTTCCTCATCAAGATCCCCAAAGCCAAATGATGGTTTCACTGCAAAAATAGAAATCACAGAATAAATTAAATTTTACAAAGCTGTGCTTGCAAAGAAAGAGGAACTGCAATAGCACAGATCAGGATTCTGGGCCTGTTGGAGAGGTGTTTTATGAGCTTCTTGGTTAACAACATTACTGATATGGCCCACTTTCTCTCCACTTGCAGGTCTTCATACTCTGATGGCACCAAGGATTTTTCCATACTTTAGAGGAGACACTGGTCAGTAACAGTACTACACATCTCCAGTCAGAATTCAAGTTTAGGCCCTCTAAACTAGCCCTGTCATCTTAGTCACTTGCACTCAGGTAATCAACTGAACCACATGACCTCTGACCTCTCTGGTAATCAACTTAGCCACCTGACCCCAGGTTATCTTGTTACTGATACATGTGGTCAATTACATCAAATCAGGAAATTCGCCAGCTTCTACCTCTGTGGGTCACATTCAAGGCAGCAATGTGAGACAGTATCAGTGTCACTCATTGTAATAAAACTCTGTTATCAGATTGCCAGATGGTAGAATATTTACTTTTACTGGTGCAATAACATCATCTACTATCAAAGTCATTTAAGGAATGATAATAATTCATACGATATAAAGTGAAGTTGGGGTAGTTTATGCATTATGAACCAGGAAGTGGTGAGGTTTATAAGAGACTAAACTGTCCAAACTTACTTTGTATCATATAAAATGAGTAGAAATTAATTTCATTCCTTATAACTTGATTTAGTGAAAGGCTTTTGATGTTAATGATGATAAATAAAAACCATGCATGATACTATGATACAAATATATTGTGTAAATGTCACTGAAAACTACTGGATGTCACCGAAAACTACTGAATGTCACTGAAAACTACTGAATGTCACTGAAAACTGCTGGATCCTGATCTAAACAAGGTGCATTTGTGTTTAACACTGATGCCCCCATATGAAAGGTCTTGTCACAAGAAATACACTGTGACAATTGAAATCCTTATCACTAATGATTCAAAAGTGATAGCCTGAGTCACCTCGCTCACCTGAGTCACCTCGCTCTCCTGAGTCACCTCGCTCACCTGAGTCACCTCGCTCACCTGAGTCTCCTCGCTCACCTGAGTCACCTCGCTCACCTGAGTCACCTCACTCACCTGAGTCACCTCACTCACCTGAGTCACCTTGGCCCATGGATATCTAAAGATTTTCCATATATATATTCACATGTAAAACTTTGATCCCTATTGTGGCCCCAACTTACCCCCAGGTAGGGCTGCAACAGGTGTCCATATTAACCGAAAACCGCAGGTGGAGTTGTTTTGGAACCGTGACAGCCCTACCCCCAGGGGCCATGATTTTTACAAACTAGAATCTGCACTATGTCAGAAATTTTTAAGATTTCAACATGTTCAAGTAAATCTAAACTTCTTTGGCCCAATGGTTCTTGAGAAGATTTTAAAAAAAAATCTTCTCTATATATTAGTATGTAAAACTTTGATCCCCTATTGTGGCCCCATCCTACCCCCAGGGGTCATTATCTTTACAAACTTGAATCTGCACTATGTCAGGAAGCTTTCATGTAAATTAAAGCTCCTCTGGCCCAGTGGTTCTTGAGAAGAAGATTTTTGAATAACCCCATCTTATTTTTGCATTTTTGTGATTATCTACCCTTTGAAGGGGGCATGGCCCTTCATTTGAACAAACTTGAAAGTCCTTCACCCAAGGATGCTTTCAGCTAAGTTTGGTTGAAATTGGCCCAGTGGTTCTGGAGAAGATGAAAATGTGAAAAGTTAATGTCACCGCCGCCAGACAACTACAGGTGGGACAATCCATTGGTGCAACGATGCATCGTGATATTCATCTTGGCAATATACGGATCGATACGCATGTCTATTAAATGACGCTACCCGTTATAGCGTTTTCCAAAAATATCCAAATGTTACAAGTTGGGTATTTTTAGTCTGTCTAACAGAAAATGAAAGTAGAACAACAAAAAAAGATGGTGGACTACATGGCATCAACAAAACCGACTGGAAGCAAGTTGGGGTTATGCGAGAGGTTTGGCTTGCCAGTCTACAAAAGGGAAAACGTTGCAAGAAACATCAATAAGACAAGTTATTTGCAAGATGTTTGGAGCATTGTGATATTTATTTTATTCTACTCAAGTAGCTAACAGAACCGAGTGATATCTTTTCTGTTTTGTTTTGAAGTGAATAAATTTGAAAATCCCTTTTTTCTACTTTTTATTGATATGCAAAGTATCGCGATATGTATCATATCGTGTGTCAATTATCGTGATACATATATATCGGATCTGCTAGAAAGGGTATTGTCCCACCCCTACAGACAACGGCCAAATTTTGATCAGAAAAGCTCACTTGAGCCTTCGGCTCAGGTGAGCTAAAATTAGGTTAAGTCGGGACACCAGAATCACAATTATTCTTTTATGCCAATTGAACGCTCTTTGTAAACTTACGCTAAAATCTATCACTGGGTAATATATCCTTCATATCATATTTCAGCTGTGTAAGTAGTCTAGATATGCTATGTATTTGGTAGAGTAAAGTTTCAACACAGATTGGTGGATCCAGAAATCTCCAAATGAAGAATTGAGATGTCCAAAATCGTTGAATTTCGTGAAGAATCAATATATATAAATATATATATATGTATATATGTATTTCTTGCTAGAATGAAGTTAAGGGATATATGCATACTTTAACTTGCGCAAGAAACGTCCCATGAAATCGGCTAGACATGCAGGTTTGATGCTCACTTGAGTTGCCAGCCCTGACAAACATGCAGGTTTGATGCTCACTTGAGTTGCCAGCCCCGACAAACATGCAGGTTTGATGCTCACTTGAGTTGCCAGCCCTGACAAAACCTTGCAAGCTCTGACATTGCAATTGTTTGGGTTTTTTTTTTTAATTTATTCTTTAATTTTGATGCAGAATTATTTCATATATATTTGATTCTCCCTAAAACTCCTGTCTTTTGGGATTTAAAAAATGTGGCAATGTAACAAATTTGGTGATGAATAGAATGTACAGCATAAATCTCTATTACATTAATTTGCCATTCAATTGTTTAACTCATTATTGATAAATGCATATTCATGAAATAGGTAAAATATTTCTTTCAATGTAATAAAATGCATCTGCTATTGAAATAAAATCCACCACTATTACGATTCACATGAAACACTTCTTTCGACTATTTCATTTAATATCACAACAGTATTTACATAATGTCTTGTGAATGAGAGCGACTTCTTGAGCTCCTCATTATTCCTCCAATTTTCACAGTAGTCGGTACTGTTTCCAAGCATATTTTGCACAACCAAATGAATAATGCACACATTCCATTGTTTCATCTCAAATTCAAAGCACCTCGACATAACCGAGTTTCTTACATGTATGTACAGAAAACAACACTAACTCGGCGCGAACCACTTTACCACAGTTGAATCACGAAATAAAGTAAACGCGAATAGAAGTTGGTTTACAGTAGCTCCACTATTAGTAAACCTATTGATGGCAGTTCACCAGTGAACTAAGGCGACTACAAATTGACTTTCATTGATCCCACACTTTTGCAGTATCTTGAGACATCCGACACCTTAATACGGACATTAGTTTTAAAAACAGGGTGGCGGATGGCAGTACCACCAAGAGGGAGATTCAATGTTCCCGAGAAAACATGGCAGTATAGTGAAAACAGTGGCGATACACGAGTATACATGCTAGTTAGATGCACATCATACACATCATCACAGATATATATTTACATTTTAAACTCCCGAGAATTTTTCTCACATTTGGTGCCCTGATTTATTTTCCCCCCTTCATTTGAGGGCAACCTGGCTGGCAGCCTGAAAAAGCTTGAAAGTGTGAAGTATTACCTCCTCACACATTTTCTTATCCTTGTCCAAATATCATTTGTTACTTTGGACAGAAGTTTTAGAAAACAACATTTTGGGAATCAAAATAACAAAAACCAACAAACAACCTTTCAGTGGGTCAGCGTGATCCCCAGAATTTCTCATGATGTCCAGAAGCTGATTCTCAAAGTTGCTAAATCTCATACTGTCATATGAATTGCTTCTGTCCTACAAAACACAAGAAAGTCTATTGACTGAAGTCATAAAATGATTTGTAAAACTACAAAAATACAGAATACTTACAGGGATTTTTTTTAAGGATCTGTAGGGGGCCGAAATAAGGCCCCATTCCCAATGCTGAAATGCAGGTATTTTCCCCAATTTTTGCTTTGAAATTCCCAAACAATGAAAACAAATCAAGCAGAGTAGCCTAATTGTTCATAAATCTTCTTCACAGACCCACAGATTACAATTTTTAAGTAAGCCAAATTTTTTGGCCTCTGCTTATTTGAATGAGGTAAGCTATGACCAAATTGAAAGTCGGAAGGAGCCCAATTATACATTAAAGCACTCTGAATTGGGTTTTCCCCTATTTCTTTGTATGAAACATTTTCCCCAATTTCAAGCAAATGTCGCTATTTTTCCCAATTGGAGAGGCCCTGGGCCTTGAAATGAAGACCTTAAAAAACCTGACTTAATTTTATGTGGAAGGCAAGCTTCTGTTGATTTTCTTTCTTTGCACGTCATCATCTGTCACATTTTTTTTATTTTGATTGAAGTACCTTAATCATGTTATGATGTACATAATGATTTCTATGTGGGAACAAGCTACCGATGATTTTTTTTTCTTCATCATGATGTTGATGTTGTGCTGTGCAAAGCAAAGTACATCCCCTCACAACATGGCATATATTGTATTTGATTAGAGATAACATATTCCTGCAAGTCGATTGGAAATGAAATCAGAACAAAAGGAATACGAAAATTTCCATTTGAGAGGCCGTAGTCTTTTACACTTGACCTTGCAAAACCATTAGACACCAAGATAACAATCTAGCCAGTGTCAATGAAACCTAAAATGACTGAAAGTTTTATAAATGACAAAGAGTTTTATACACACACATCTTGTACAGAGGGCAGAATGAACGAACACACACACACACACACAAACGACTGCATGACAATATAATATTCACTACACACGTACTGCCAATATTACTGGCTGTCATCAGATGTCGGTTATAAAACTGTATATACCATTAGAAAACTGAAATAATAACTGCTAATTGTAGTGACACTCATTTACAATTACAATGAACAGTGTAGTTAAATAGTGCGCATGGAACACGTACACTATGATAGGTGAACAGCATTCCCAGCACTAACATCCTACCACTTGTTTTGTTTATAAAATCTGGTGTGCATTAGGGTTATTAATAGCCAGCACATTTTTCATATTTGATGGAATAAATAAGCAACAAAACAGATGACTAAATTTGTTGGCAAACTTTTGCTCGTTTATCTAGGGGTCAGACCAGTGTGTACCCTACAAAAATAATGCCCCGGTTGCTAGAGTGAAATTTATGGGTAATCATAAACCTTACAATTACGTAACAAGGCACAATGTTTTAACCAATAACCTAGCAAGAAGACAGTTTATTTATACATGTATATATATATATATATATTAATATATATATATATATTAATTTCTCTCCCAAACCCATATTCCTGAATGCATCTACTTATATTATCCCTGGAATTATGATGGAGAAGGGGGAAAGGGTACCTGACTAACAGTTTTGTTATCATTCAGAGTTAAGAGGACTGATTTCATGTCCTCAAGCTCAGAGTCCTTATGAATATTTCATCAATAATTTACAAGGCATGGTGACGGTCATTTACCAACAGATGTGAGAGGTACACAGTACCACTCGGCAAAATCATTGATTTAGTCCAGGTCACATAACACTAAAATTATACAAAACTTGGTACAAATTTTCTTTTGTTGTTGATTTTGACTGAAAAAATACCGGCCCTTACAACCAGTGCAGAGAGCTTTCCCCTCTCCAATCAGGCTCTTATCAGTTTCCACATGTCACACTCAATTAACGACACACATGTAACAATTATAGACCTGCTCTGCACACCCATAAGGTACCAACCTAATGTCTAGACCTAAGTTAACTATCTGCACACTACATTAACAACATATGGGGGAGGGGGGGGGGGGCAAACTTTGTCCTCAGGGAGGGTATATACCTCTTTAAACTATATACATCGGGGACCTAAAGATCTTCTATATATCCAAACCTACAGTATATTACTCTAGTGCTCAATTAACTCTGTCCATACCATCGGCTATTTATGAGGTACAAATACACCATGCATGTACAGCTACTGGTATTATCCGAAAGGGTAACATATGTTATCTGTGTAAATGTGAACAAAACAATGGCCGGGTTCACATCTAGCTGTACCATGTACCACTTCACCAATAAATTACCAGCCTGCCCTTAGATGATTATCATGAACTCTCGTGCTCTTAATTGCATTAAAGGAAACAAGGGTTACATCATGTATATATTGATTTTCAGCCTTTTGCTTGCATGGACCAGTTAAACAGCTACAGTTTTAACAGGGACCTGAATTTGGAGTCTTTCTCTAGATCTACCATCCATAATTATTGATCATGATCTGTCAGAGCCACATCTGTCACAATCAAAATCAAATACCTTAAGCTTAATCCTCTGTAGATAGAAGACAAATGCTTGCAATAGGGTATCAATAGTCAATTGATTAGCATAAAAAAAAACAGAAGCATGTATACATCTGTTCTGCAACATATTGATTGTGGCAGTGTAATATTCAAACAAGATTCTGAGGTACGAAATCAATAGAGGACAACGACCCACGCACGATTCATTCACAACCTCAATGTCACATATTGCTCAACATTTTACCAAATTGCTAGCATTACCAGAAAATTGATTGTTGGAATGCAGAATATGCAGTACATCCGAAGCAGGCACCAGGTGCAATATTTGAATGGTGAATCTTCATGCGTTAAATTCACCTCTGGAGCCAGATAGGGCGTATTCATATATTGGATCTGTATCAGATCTGTTGTATCACCTTGTGTTAGGGCTGCAGTAATAATACTTTATACAGGATCTTGTTTTGCAGAGTGCTCAACACAGATATGATTTGTAAGATAATTTTTTCCCCTGTTTATTTAAGAGAAAATATCAGCACATAAATCACTACTTTTCCACTTTTTTCTTTCTTTCTTTTTTAAAGTCTCTAGGAAAATACATTAATGGCTTTGGGTGAATAAAGAAATCAATAAATGATTGATTATAAAATTCATATCCAGTTTCATATTACTGAGAGTATCTTACCCATATTGAGACGACACAATAGCAACCTGAATGCAGCTAGGCTTTTTTAATCACATCAGCTCAATGATATGTACATCAATATGCCCCATTAAAGGTCCACTTTACCAAGGATGGGAATCAATGCCCCCGACCTCCCTTAGACAAATCACTAAACATAGCACAAATTTAAGTTATTTAACTGCACTAAATGAGAAAAAATGGTGTTTACAACTATATAGTCTGTGGTTACATGTACATGTAATAAATTATGAAATAATTGAAGATTTTTGACAAGAACAGACTAGGGATAATGTACGTACCACAAATTTCTCTTAATATCATTTTCCTCCCAAATTATCTTGCGTATCTCTCACGACTTACCTGGTATGAGAGCATAGATTCCCTGTGTGTGTCATCCAAACTGCCCATATCTAACCCAGGTTTTATCATGGCAGCCTGGTGCATTTGTCCGGGAAACGAAGTGCTCCGACGAAACCGTGAGGGAGCAATGAGGGGTGCGGTGTTGGTAATCTGTTGTTGGTATGACACAGGCGACTTCTTCATCTGAAATGATGCTGCAGTGAGCGAGGAGGGGAAGTTTGGCACAGATCGCCTCTGGTGCTGGGTTGAGTGAACACCCCCCCATGTCTGTCCCTGGGACCACTGAGGGGCATTGCTCCAGTTTGGGTATCCCTTAGAATTGTTGTTGATCAGTATCCCTGGCTGTTGTTGGCGTGCAGGGAAGTTGTGATGCCCAGTGATGGCCCTTCTGTGTGCGGGAGGGGGCTGTTGAGCCATGTTGAGACCCATATGGGTCGCTATTCCTGCACTGTACATGTTGTTGTGAACCGCTGGAAACTGGGACAACGTTAGAGTCCCGTTCAGTGAGTGGTATGCGGGTATCACAGCTTCCTCTGGGGGCTGGTTTGTCCATAAACTTGAAGGAGAATTCATTGATGACACAACAGCTGTTGACGAAATAGACTCCATAACGTTACCGTGCGCTAGTGTAGAACTGACAGAAGTCAATAAATCGGCTTTCTTCTCCTCTGATAAACTATTTGCGTCAGATTTGTTTCTGATTTCCGAACCATGTACATTTCCGTTTTCTGCCACGACATGTGTGAGTTGCTGAAGCTGAGATGTGGATTTCTCCTGTATGTTTTCATCTTGCATTGTACGCGGATCAGAGGGAAAAAATGGCTTACTTTGTAAAACGTTCTTTGAATTAACCGACGAAAATCCTCTGATGTTAGTGGCCACTGCAACTCCGTAATCCCCCATCAATAAAATAACGTAAATATGGTTGGAAGGGGGAGTTACAATGCTCCTCGTCCGCCACGTCTGCTCCTGATGGATCGGATTTGCTCTTCTGCGTATTTTGGCCCACTGCCCTTCATTTCCGCTTTGTAATTAGGTTTCTAATCCCCGAAAGATCAGAAACAAAAAGCTATTACTGGATATATTTGTGCATTTTATGTAAACATATGAATGAAAAACTCTATTATTATTCAAGAAGTTTATATTTAGAGCATTTATAAGAAGAAAAGACCCTGAGATACCTCAAAACGTAAAATGACAGATGATGATCTAGAAACAAACTAATATGCATAATCATAAGGAGGCGGAACTTGTATTGTAACATACCGTTATATCGAAATATAATTTGCATGAACTTTATTCCCCTCCTGTATATTGATTCGCCGCGATATTATTTCACTTTTTTTCATTAAGGCGAAGTGCATTTCAAAACTAAGAATAACTTTACAGGTCCCCCCAAAATGAATTTAGGCTTTTAGAAATATAATTATGTAATAAATTATGATATAGGCCTAGAGCTAGAAATGAATTTTAATTTGGCAATTTGATATATTTTGAACAGCGAATTTCTTAACTTATATCTACTCTAAATATGCAGAAACGTGACAAGTGCTATTGGTACTAGAAATTTAGATTTTTATACAAAACGTTTCTTACTTTTCCTATTCAGAACTTGATTGCTTAATATTACTGGCATTCATAATCCATTCTTTTCGTGTTTGCGTTGCCCGTTACTGAAATAATCTTGGATTAGTTAGGTTAGCTAGTGATTAATTAATTTGTAGTTAGTTAAGTTAGTGATTAGTTAAGTAAGAGATTAGTCAAGTGAATGCTTAGGTTCGTGACACGAATGATTGGGACAACTTATAGTATAAAATACTAACCCTAACCCATTCATCTTGAAAAAGCCAAATGAATTTAGGTCTAATCAAAGCCGTATTCAGAAAGGAAAATGACACATGGCCATTACATATGATGATAGCGCAATATCTTTTTTTTAAAGCTAGATTACAGCAAAACTTGAAAATGGTTAGTTTCTTTCTTTCCTTTTTAAAAAAAAAAAAAAAATAGGGGCCTAATGTTCATTTACTGCAGAATTTAACAGTCACATCTCAACAACAACAAAAAATAAATAAATAAATAATTTTTTTTAAAAAATAGTGGTCCTGATAATGCATGTGTGGGTGACTGGGATAAGTTCATTGATTCGTATTAAAGAGCCTATCTAGAGCCGGGGCTGTAAATGGTTAATCCGGTGCGAACCTGTAAAGCCAGAGTGAATCCGATGCTGGATCTGTAAACAGTCAATCCGGTAACGAACCTGTTAAACAGTCAGTCCGGTAACGAACCTGTTAAACGGTCAATCCGGTAACGAACCTGTTAAACAGTCAATCCGGTAACGAACCTGTTAGACAGTCAATCTGGTAACGAACCTGTTAAGCAGTCAATCCGGTAGTGGACCTGTTAGACAGTCAATCTGGTAACGAACCTGTTAGACAGTCGATCCGGTAACGAACCTGTTAAGCAGTCAATCCGGTAACGAACCTGTTAGACAGTCAATCTGGTAACGAACCTGTTAAACAGTCAATCTGGTAACGAACCTGTTAAGCAGTCAATCTGGTAACGAACCTGTTAAGCAGTCAATCCGGTAACGAACCTGTTAAACAGTCAATCTGGTAACGAACCTGTTAGACAGTCGATCCGGTAATGGACCTGTTAAACACTCTATCCAGTAACGAACCTGTTAAACGGTCAATCCGGTAATGGACCTGTTAACGGACCTGTAGACAGTCAATCTGGTAACAGACCTTAAGATAGTCAATCCGGTGCGGATTCTGCAATTTAAGTATTGGTGGAGGTCTAGACTGCGCACGAGAGTCTGCAAACGATGCTAATTAATGATTTTAATAAGGCCTCGTTGTCTTGGCAGTGCTGAATGAAAACGTAAGCTGCAAAAACAGGAAATGGATTGTCAGGATCAGAAATAATTTATTCTGAAGGATGTTTGACATAAATCAACAATCGCATGACTGTAAGAAAATTATGAACCTGCAGAATTCCAACCTCATTTACAGACATGTTTATAGAGACAGTGGAATCGGTGTTCTTTGTTTTCTAGGCAAGCCATTCACAATTTTAAAACAAATATTGTATATAATTTTAGAGAAATTGTAAGATAGACTTCAGTCTTTGATGAACAGGTCAGCTACACGTGATTGGAGGCGTGAGTGAGACGACTCTCCAAAGTTATTTGCGCAGTTCAAGAACATATTGCTTCAACATTTGGTTGGAAAGTTGTACAACTTTTTAAGATCACAGCATTTTGCTGTTTTGTAATTAATAATCGATATATAACTAAGTAGAGTAGGTCTAATTAGTAGTTTATTTCCATAACGATGGGCCCGCTAGGGAAATATTGACAACGTCATCTATAGAATGTAAAAACAAGATGCATGTAAATATTTTGCGTCAACATGTATCTAGAAAGCATATGGTTAACATTTTTGTTAAAATAGGAAATGTGCAGACTCCGTTTCAGGTAAAGGCAGGAAGCTGTAACCGGACGAACGTAAAACACCGCAAAATAAAGAGGAAACACCCAGCTTGTAATTCCCACAAAGGGTTTAAAGTGCTGTATTTCTAATTAGGCCGACATTTCCTAATTTTAGATGTACAACCATTCTCAAATTATTTTAGAAGAAGAGAGGGGAGAAAATGAAATTGTTGGATCCCCCTTCCCTGAAACTTTAGGGGGGGGGGGGGTTTTGATTGTGAATGCTTGTTTGATACAATATATCAAAACTGTTTCCATCTTACAAAATATACACGTTATTACCGAACAAAACATTGTTGTTCGAGTCAAAGGACCCCACATTTAAACCTTTTAAATTCTTATTTCATTTTTATTTCTACCCCCTCCTTCAATGGAACTTTTTTTTTTTTTTGTATTCGTAAATTCAAAATGAATCAAATGCTGGTTTTAATTAATGTATATGTAAAATATCCGTGGTGTGCAGTTAACGTGTCACGATAATGTATGTATGTATACATCAAAGGAAAATAAGCAAACAAACAAGCCAACTAAAGTATCATGAACAGGTGCCCCACATGTTCCTTAAATATTGATCGGTACCTAGTTATACTGTGAGATGTATTTCGTATCTGAGTAGGCGTTACATGTACACACATATTCAAATTGACTGCGTTGTATGCATTTATAAATTAGAAACATTTTCAAGAGCATTGTATTCAGTGGCGGATTTAAGGGGGGCACAACCGGTGCGCCCCCCGCCCCCCCCCCCCCCCCTAAAATTTTCAAATTTAAGGTAAATCGTTGTCTTTTGTTTAGAATAATGTAAACGATAAAAGAAGCAAGAATTTCTTCCACTCTCAAAGAAATAAATGACAAAATCTTTTGATTTATTGAATTACTTTGTTTGGGAGAACTTGCATTTTTGACAAAGACTCTTCAAATTTGCGTCATCTTATTTAAAATTTCATCCTATTAAAAATGACAGAAAATAGTAAGAAAGTAAAAAAAAGTAAAAGAAAAAAACCCTCAAAATAAGTTCCTTTTAAAAATCACCTTCACTGGATATTATAATAATAACTTTTAAAAAGGTCTTATTTTGAGGTGTTTTTTATTTTTATTATTTAGGTAGGAAAGACATTGTTGACATGCTTTAGATAGAGAGATTTTCAACACAAAAATAATTATCAACTCGTGTAGGGTATTGGGGGGGGGGGGGTGAGGTCCTGAACCCAAGCACCTATGTGATTTAAAGGTTATCTCTTTAACTTGGATATATATCTCTTCACCTTTAGATATATCTCGTACCTGTAAAGGAAATAGTCAAACTTGACAACGGACCCGAGCTTCAATACCATGGATACGGCGGAAACCGAGCTTCAATACCATGGATACGGCGGAAACCGAGGAGTCGTACATGTACATATCTTGACAGGGACTCAAACGCCACGGTTTAAGATGTATGAATTTGGTCCTACATATTTTGTTGGAATGGGAGACTTTCTTATTTCGTTTTATTTTGTTTTATAGAAGATAACTTTTAAAAATGAACTATATAGTTCTCAATTTAGGACATCCCCTCCCGACAAGTATACAACTTGACAAGGAAAAGTAATTCAAGGTTACAGATTTTGCCGTAAGATGCCTGGAACGTTCCCGATATACTGCGATAAAGAAACCCAACAAGATTAAAAATATGCTATACTGCCTGGAATATTGCATGTACCATGGAATGCCAAACATTGCAATATTTGATCGTTTCATTTGTATTGCATAACTTTCCAATTGTAATGTATAATTTTTCATTTGTATTCTATATTTTTTCACTTGATTTCTATATTTTTCATTTGTATTGTATTTTCATTTGTATTGTATTTTCATTTGCATTGTATTTTTCATTTGCATTGTATAATTTTTCATTTGTAATGTATAATTTTTATTTGCATTGTATAATTTTTCATTTGTATTGTATATTTTTCATTTGTATTGTATAATTTTTTATTTGTAATGTATAATTTTTATTTGCATTGTATAATTTTTCATTTGTATTGTATATTTTTCATTTGTATTGTTTCCATTTGTATTGTGTCGGAGGAATTGTTTATTTTGGTTTGTTACAAGAATTTCATTGCTTTAAATCATGCATGGTTCGATTGTGAAGCCATAGGATATATCTTTTCAATAACTACAGTTTACCTACATATATACCGCGGCATTCACTGAACTTTCCCTAGCTTGTTTAACTAGTCTTGCAAGGAAAAAGGGATCATGTGGTTTCAAAAAGCATCCGGAATATCTTGCATGTTTTCAACATGATACAGACTAAAACTCGACCAATGGAATCCTTCAAAACAGATCATAATAAACAACCCACCAGACACAATACAAATGAAAAAGTTTATAATACGAATATAAAATATACAATACAAATGAAAAGTTATACAATGTTTATGATAATTATACAATACAAATTGAAAATTATACAATACAAATTGAAAATTATACAATACAAATGAAAAGATATACAATACAAATGAAAAATATAGATGTACAATACAAAGGCTAATGGAAAATTATACAACACAAATGAAAAAATTAAATATTGCAACGTATGACACGCCATACGATGGTGAGAAATCTGCCACTATTTTGGGGCCGCCCGATTGCATTTTTAAAATATTGCATATTTCAATATTCTGGAGAATATCATGGTTATTGGGCAATTGAATTTTTAATGATTTCGGGTTTGAATTTGAACCTGAAAAAGATAGGTGCATCGTACATCAACCGTGTTTACGAACTCTCTCTCACTTTCAAATTTTATAATTGTTTTCATTCCGCTCTCTTTGCCTACTCTCTTATTTCACTCAGTGCCTACGGGTGGGGAAGGAGTCTAAAAACAAAGTATTTGGTGTGTATGCATGTACATTTATTGCCTCGGTTCCGACAAGGGAACAGCGTTGAGGAAAGTGGAGGAAAATTATTTGGTTAGAGTTCAAGCACATGATTTCATCAATGCAGTTTCCAAGAGTGCAGTCACTATAACTCCGGATAGCAAATAACTGGTTCTTCTTAACCAGGTCCCCCGTATGAAGGATTGGATGTTCTTCGCTACAGGAAACATGCGTGCATACTCTGCTTCCACATCGAATCCTGCCGCTTTCCACAGTTAATGGTACATGTACAGGCGAAAACCTGGAGGAATGATCAGAGAGGCGGAATCCACGCGCTGGCAAGTTACAAAGGGATCATAAAGTGAAATCTAGCCAATGCGCGCCTGTGGACCACAGGCACCTGACTTTTGGACCCACGCTTCCTTTGATCCACCACCCACTTTTTAATTGCAAAACACATTCATTAAGAATTCCCGAAGATTGGTGGATTCTATATATCTATTGTGTCTATAATATGATATAATATATAAAGTGTATAAGTAGAAGGGGTCCTCACTTTGAACGGAATTTTCGAGGTAGATCACAGGTGCTTGAGGACAAAACATACCCCACTCTCACCCCCGAGAATGTTGACAACCCCCCCCCCTCCCCCCGGGCCTCTTGTGAAGTGTTTGGTCAATCATTCGTTTATGACATATTTTTCAGAGTTGTAGCAAAGAATGGACCAACATATGTCATAAACAAATAACTGATTTAAAAACGTCATAGGAGGCCAAGGAGCAACATTCTCGGGTGGGTGGGTTGGGGTATGTCGTATCCTGTTCTGGAGCACCTGTGAGGTAGATATCCACAGATTCATACAGGTCATATTCAACCCAGTAAATCTATGTACTGAGAGAGAGAGAGAGAGAGAGAGAGATTAGAAATATCAAAAAGTAGTGAAGGGCAATATTTATGACAATTATCTGACTGTTTTAAACCGGATATTCTAGGTCAATACCATACGTGTTTGTTTTGTCTCTTCAAAGGTCTAAAATTGTTTGTAGTGGGTTCGTCATACAACGATATTGGACAGATCCTTTCTCATTTTTGAGATTTTACAAGTGTGTGTCCGCATTTTGTACAAAAACAGAACAGACCTCGAATATGGCTGCGTAACAAATTTTACAAAGTGTACGAAAAATGTGTTCGGGGGGGGGGGGGGATATACACATCGAAATCGTCTAAAATTTATCAGATTTCGGGGGCTTCGCTCCCTGGGCCCCCACCAAGGCATTGTCCTGGACCCATTGGAGGCCATAAGGCGGCCCCCAAACCCTGGCTACGCCCCTGCATATAAATGCTGAAGGGCGGTATTGTGATACGTATAACTAAGTATATATCTTATTGTTACATATAAATGCTGATGGCCTGTACTGCCCAAAGTTGTAGAATAAACTATATACATTGTGTATTGTAAAACGGGTAATTTGGGATCGCTGAAAATAATCATAGTACTTAGATTTTTGTTGACAGTTGACAAAAATTCACCAAAAATAAAAACACCAATTGTAAAATTTCATATGTCAAATGAAATTGCTCCACAAATATAGTGCAAAAGATTTTAAATTGCTTTTTCGAGAAAAATCTAAAATATTTCCGACACCAAAATTACTGATATACGGTCTACACGCACGTCATGCAGATTAAGATTGTGATTTTCCGATCATAAGGGAAGAACCAAATAATTATATTGTAAGCTGATTTATCATGGAGCAAGTGGAAAACGATGTAAATCAACAAAAATGAATATTATGGAAGCGAAAAATAGTTCTTTTTACATTCAAAGACAGGATTTTTCAATGATTTTCATACTTTCTATGAGTTATTTCACCTTTTAGCCTAGAGCTCTAGATGTGACCTGGTGTTCGTAACATGCAGCTCTTGTTAACTGAGATTTTGATTTAGTACTGATATTAGATAATTTTGATGTAAAGCTAAAATTGCATTTTAAACCATTTCTAAGAAAACAAACAGAAATAGCAAGATAACTTTTTTTTTTCCATAAAAAATGAAAACAGAAGATTTTTTTACTTTATAAACTAGCATTAACATGTATCATTTATATAAGAACATTTGTTTAGTTTTTACAATGATAAATATTTGAGAAATCATTCAAACATGTAACTACACTAATGCTATATGGAATTTGTAAGTGATTTATAGTAAGGGCAACAGTTGGTGGGGAAATTGAAATGACATTTATACAGGTGTTTATAATGTAGCATATCAAAAACAAAAAAAACCCATTTCTCTATATAGATATATTTATTTAATCAATACCTGGAAACTCACCATAATCAGATGTTTATGTCTTACATACTGTCCATTACATGTACATACTGTCACTTAAATGTATATACCGTCACTTATATACCGTCACTTATATACTGTCACTTATATACTGTCACGTATATGCTGTCACTTATATACTGTCACTTATATACTATCACTTATATACTGTCACTTATATACTGTCACTTACATACTATCACTTATATATTGTTACTTATATACTGTCACTTATATACTGTCACTTACATACTATCACTTATATACTGTCACTTACATACTATCACTTACATACTATCACTTACATACTGTCACTTATATACTGTCACTTATATACTGTCACTTACATGTATATACTGTTACTTATATATTGTCACTTATATACTGTTACTTATATACTGTTACTTATATACTGTCACTTATATACTGTTACTTATATACTGTCACTTATATACTGTCACTTATATACTGTCACTTACATACTGTCACTTATATACTGTCACTTATATAATGTTACTTACATACTGTCATTTATATACTGTTACTTATATACTGTCACTTATATAATGTTACTTACATACTGTCATTTATATACTGTCACTTATATACTGTCACTTACATACTGTCACTTATATACTATCACTTATATACAGTCACTTATATACTGTCACTTACATGTATATACTGTCACTTATATACTGTCACTTACATACTGTTACTTATATACTGTCACTTATATACTGTCACTTATATACTGTTACTTACATAATGTCACTTATATACTGTCACTTATATACAGTCACTTATATACAGTCACTTATATACTGTCACTTACATGTATATACTGTCACTTATATACTGTCACTTACATACTGTCACTTATATACTGTCACTTATATACTGTTACTTATATACTGTCACTTATATACTGTTACTTATATACTGTCACTTATATACTGTCACTTACATGTATATACTGTCACTTATATACTGTCACTTATATATTGTCACTTACATACTATCACTTACATACTATCACTTACATACTATCACTTACATACTATCACTTATATACTGTCACTTATATACTGTTACTTATATACTGTTACTTATATACTGTTACTTATATACTGTTACTTACATTATGTTACTTATATATTGTCACTTATATACTGTTACTTATATACTGTTACTTATATACTGTTACTTATATACTGTCACTTATATACTGTCACTTATATACTATCACTTATATACTGTTACTTACATACTGTCACTTACATACTGTTACTTATATACTGTTACTGATATACTGTTACTTATATACTGTCACTTATATACTGTTACTTATATACTGTCACTTATATACTATCACTTATATACTGTTACTTATATACTGTCACTTATATACTGTCACTTATATACTGTTACTTACATACTGTCACTTACATACTGTTACTTATATACTGTTACTTATATACTGTTACTTATATACTGTCACTTATATACTGTTACTTATATACTGTCACTTATATACTATCACTTATATACTGTTACTTATATACTGTCACTTATATACTGTCACTTATATACTGTTACTTATATACTGTTACTTATATACTGTCACTTATATACTGTCACTTATATACTGTCACTTATATACTGTCACTTATATACTGTCACTAACATGTATATACTGTCACTTATATACTGTCACTTATATACTGTCACTTACATGTATATACTGTCACTTATATACTGTCACTTATATACTGTCACTTATATACTGTCACTTACATACTATCACTTATATACTGTCACTTATATACTATCACTTATATACAGTCACTTATATACTGTCACTTATATACTGTCACTTACATGTATATACTGTCACTTATATACTGTCACTTACATACTATCACTTATATACTGTTACTTATATACTGTCACTTATATACTGTCACTTACATGTATATACTGTCACTTATATACTGTCACTTATATACTGTCACTTACATGTATATACTGTCACTTATATACTGTCACTTATATACTGTCACTTATATACTGTCACTTACATACTGTCACTTACATACTGTCACTTATATACTGTTACTTATATACTGTCACTTATATACTGTCACTTACATACTGTTACTTATATACTGTTAATAACATATTGCCACTGACATACTGTCAATTAAATACTGTCACTTATATACTTTCATTTATAAAGTGTTATCATATCTAGTCTTAACCCTCCCCTCCCCCACCAAGAAAGTATACACTCGCTTTTCATGTATCTGCACCAAGTGCTATCCATGGCCTATCTCATCAATAATTATAAATTAGTCTATGTCAGAATATAAATTGGTATAAGATGTTGAACTGCAAGGGTTGACAGTTTATTACTCCTTGATATAGGTATACACAGTTTTACAATGTAACAGGGTACAATGTACTTAGTCCACATTTCGTGTGGGGTGACCCAGTGGGTCACAACTTTCACCTGTACCTCCATAATAATTTATAGGATTCCTTTACTCGCTGTGTAGGGGTTTTGAATCACTGTTCAAACAAAAGTCAAATTTTACCCGAAATCTCCTATACTAGTATACATTCTCTGTTCACACTACAGACTGTGAAGCCATGGAGGACGAGACGCCCGGGGTTTAACATGGATCGAATCTTCAGAACTATGCTCACGGGTATGAAGTGTGTGAAACCAATACGTAAACATGTCAATGTAGCATAGATTCATGACGGCCCATAAAGGATTCAAAGTTTAAAGAGAAATACAACTACATATATAGGATACCAATCTCCAGAACCGCAAGAGTAAAACATGTCAAATTCTCTAATCATCCTCATCAGAGGCGGATCCAGAAACTTTTCAAAAGGGTGGGTGGGTTGCGAGCTAAGGTTGTACCCCCCCCCCCCCCCCCACACCCAAAGGGGGATGGGGTGGGGAGCAAAACTGGCAAAAATTACCTATTTTGTTAAAATGTTCAATCAAAGGTGGGGTTGCAACCGCCATATCCCCACTAAACCCGCCACTGCTGATTTAGTGTAGATTAACGTTTGTTCACATCATGACTCCAAGGTAGGGAAGAGGGAGTTTTGGAATATGAGGAGAACTATTTTGAAAATCTTCTTCTCAAGAACAGCAAGTTCGTATGTTCGGACCCTGATTTTTGGGTCCGAGTTGGAGCAAAGGCATCTGATGTTTGGATACTACTAGCCCCCCCCCCCCTCTTCCTTTCTGAATTTTTTTCGGCGATAATTTCTCCGAAATGTGTGGTTTCCCTGTCTATCTTATCGCAATCTCGATTTACGTATGCCAATTTCTAAAACTTATAAAAAGAGTGAAAAAATTATATACAATGTAAATCAAAATTGGGATACCAGACAAGGAATCTACACATTTGCCGCAAAAAAAATCAGAGAGAGAGAGAGAGAGAGAGAGAGAGAGAGAGAGAGAGAGAGAGAGAGAGAGAGAGAGAGAGAGAGAGAGAGAGAGAGAGAGAGAGAGAACTTCAGGTGCCTGTGGTTGGAGTTACAGTAATGGTACCGGTTGATTTTTTTTTAAATTGAAAGTCTCAAACCAAAGAACAAGCTAGGATATAGTACACATCTACTCTAAGTATTTCTATGCAAGCAGGGGCGGATCCAGGAAGTGTGGTTACCGGGGGGGGGGGGGGGGTCACTTTATGAGGCAGTGGGTCTGGGGGCTATCATATGCATGAGGCCCCCAGTGGGTCCAAGGCAAAGCCCTGGTGGGGGTCCAGGGGGCGAAGACCGCGGAAGCTCTTGGATTTTACAGATTTTATAGGGCTTGAAATATATCTCCTGTTTAGTCATTTGTACTATATTCTATCATTTTTTATAAGGTGTCATTTTGATTTTTGGAAAAAATTAAGTTCTCCCGATGAAGTAACTGAAGAAATAAAAAGATTTAAAGATTTTGTCATTTATTTCTTCGGGAGTGGAAGAAATATTTAGGGGGGAGGGAGGGGCGCCGGCTGCGCCCCCCTTAAATCCGCCACTGGCAAGCCCTCGTGGGGGCCATGGGGCGAAGCCCCCGGAAGCTTCTGGATTTTATTGGGCTTGAAATATGTCTCCTGTGTAGTCATTTTCACTATTTTCTGTCATTTTCAATAAGGTGAAATTAATAAAATGACACAAATTTTAAGGATTTGGGGGAAAAATGTAAGTTCTCCCACTTAAAGTAATTCAATAAATCAAAATAATTTGTCATCTATTTCTCCGAGAGTGGAAGAAATTATTATTGTTCCTTTATTTTTTACATTTTTTTAAACAAGAGACCACGATTTACCTTAAATTTGAAAATTTTATGGGGGGGGGGGCACTGAAGGGGGTATAAGTTATAGCATGTTTATATTACAGCTATTATTTTCTAGGCTTGAAATTCATAATAACAAGAAAAAGTAACTGTTATCTCTAACAACAAGAGAAAGTAAATGTTGTTGAAGTCTTCTCAATGTTGATTTAGTGAGCTGTCCTGAATGTAATACGTCACTTGTGAACGACTTATCTTGATCCCCGAATACCACTTCCGGTTGAAATAGTCAACAGACGGTTCTTGCGGAGATGAATTTTATTGTATAAGTAGACAGTGTCTTGCCCATTGTGTCGATGAAGAAATTGAATTAAGTTTTTTATTAGGTGGACAATATCTCTCTGTTTTTATATTTCGATCTGCTTCCATTTTCTTCGACCTTGAGGTAACTTTTCATCACTGATGAACTGATACTGGGGCACACATGTTCCCGTGTTGTGAAGCTTAAGAAAATATTTGTGAGAATGAACTTGGCAAGAAAATGACCGAAGAAAGTATTCATTGACGTGGAATCGAAATAATTATGGCGGTTCATCGGGAGGAGGAGAGGTAACACTCTAGCCTTACTAGTAACTGTGTATGTAACTGTGTATGTAACTGTGTATGTAACTGTGTATGTAACTGTGTATGTAACTGTGTATGTAACTGTGTATGTGTACAATACTAGTAACTGTGTATGTATGTGTTTAGGTAACCTAAAAATGTACAATAACATACATTGTTTACATGACACTTGGAGGGACCCTACTCCGAAACAAAGACCATTCTTTTGTGAAAATTTAAAAAAGAAATCTATTTCACATATTAATTGAATTTACAAGATTTAGAATGAAACTGATGGACAGACATGAACAGCCACTCAGCCTGCTCAGGTAGTAGATCTAATTATGTGACAAGGCACTGGCACACATAAACAGATCAGGGGATCAGATGTTTTTGTCATTTTTATGTGACAACATGAACAGTCAGATCAGACCTAAAATAAAAATTGCTATGTGACGCTAAATTATACCCCTACCATACAATTTTTCCCTATAAACATATTGTTCAGGAGATTATTGAATAGACCTTGTTTTGGAGTAATTACTTCATTACGTAGGTAATGAATGACACAGAATATTAATTAACTGCTTTGACAGTGAAAGATTAGTCTTTCGTGTAGTCTGCTTTAATTCGTGTTTAATGTATACTAATATACTTGTAACTGAAATAGAGATTGCGATCAGAATGTTTGTGTACATATTTTTAAAATATAGTTTGAGAAAAAAATTTATTTCCTCTTGTGTTTTATGTGACAGACAGAAATTTTATACAACATTCACATCATATCTCAGATGATCGTGTGTATCTTTGTGACAGATAGACAGATGTAAATAGTCAGGTCAAGTGATCATGTATATTGATATGTGATAAATGTAAATTCTGTTTCAATTTTGTCCCAGTTTATTTATTTTGACTGGACTTGAAGAGTCACGGTGACTGCATCAGGTGATCTGGTGTGGTTTTTTGTGACAGTTCTATTGGTAAGATGTAATGTACAATGTATTTGGTTCCACAAAAAAATTATTTTGGTCAGCTACAATATTCTGACAGTTTCTTAATGTCAGAATATTAAAAATCAGCAGTCTTATATTTGCAATGTAGCGAAATTATTGTATTACAGCATATGCCACTCAAATTCATGATATTTACTTAGAATTAAACATAATCTACTTTAACACAAATTTTGACTTATTACCATGGGTTTGTTATAGAAATAAAATATAATATAATGTAGATCTGAAAGTTTTAATCTTGGCTATTTACAGTCACATTATAACCATAAATAATAATACCATATTTGTATAGCACCCTTTTCATACACTATGTACGCTCAAAGGTGCTTTACAATGCATATAATACCTTACAACAGAAAATGGCTAAAGCCTCTGAATGGAAGATAAATGAAAGGTATATGTGCCATATTTAAATGAATATTCAATATAATAGCTTGATCAGATAAGGAAGCAATCAAGCTAATTGCCTATTTATTTATATATAATCCTATAATAGGACAATAAACACCTCATTTGAACATATTCATGATCATGTGGCATTGCAAGTTGAATTTAGAAAGTAAACATATTTGGTGATGTGAAATCATGGATGGCCTGCAGGCTGTTATCGGAACGCATTCAGGGGAAAAAGACAATCAGACGGAGTATAGGGTAGGGGCCGGGAACTACTTTAAGCAATGGACGTGTGAAAGGGAGTTAAATGTCATGTTTAACATCAAATCTTTTTTGATAGGACTACATATTGTAAACAAATCCTATTCTTTTGGGATATATTTAATGATACTTTTTCCCGCATACTTGCATATATCCACCATAAACGTCAATCCTGCATAAATATGCATTAGTTCATGAATATGCATTAGAAAATTACCATTTTGACTTTGTTTTGAATAGATCAGTACTTCGTTAATACTAATAAATAATTTTTTGAAATTGTCAGATATTGCTAATTTAACATAGACAATAAATAGTTTACCATATTCATAAAATTTTAGTCTGGTTTCCAACATCAGTGTTTGATATGGCATGTATACTTTTAAATTGATGAGAAAGTTGTTTTACGAAAGTTTTATATGACATTTTAATGGGAATTAATTTTCATATTTGGTCTCTGAGGATAAAAAAACAAGTAAATTTAGACCTTGGGAATATTTTAAATACTTCAGGATAACCTAGTTATTTTAGTCTGCGGTGTTTGTCATACTTTGGTTTTTTATCATCATAATTATGTGCATGGTGAAAGCAGTTGGTAATGTGACCTCACATAAACATATACATCTGTGGTATTTGACATATCGGTGTTTGAGATACCAAAGTGAAGCTGTATTTAACGTAGTTAGATTATTCTAACTAAACACAGTCCTGTCTGTTGATACTGTATTTCTGTTTGACTGACAGATACATATGAAAACACAGTCCTGTCTGTTGATACTGTATTTCTGTTTGACTGACAGATACATATGAAAACACAGTCCTGTCTGTTGATACTGTATTTCTGTTTGACTGACAGATACATATGAAAACACAGTCCTGTCTGTTGATACTGTATTTCTGTTTGACTGACAGATACATATGAAAACACAGTCCTGTCTGTTGATACTGTATTTCTGTTTGACTGACAGATACATATGAAAACACAGTCCTGTCTGTTGATACTGTATTTCTGTTTGACTGACAGATACATATGAAAACACAGTCCTGTCTGTTGATACTGTATTTCTGTTTGACTGACAGATACATGTGATCTTCTATTACTGTGTTATGTCAGAAAACAATATGATTTTAGAAATAGATACATATTAATAAACTTGCTTAATATATATTGAAGTATGAAACTGGTTCAATATATTCATTTAAATGGTATGATTTGCACATGTTTGTATGATGAGGAGGCAGAATTTGACTTGAAACTAAGGTAAATGAGCATCAATGTTCATATTTTAGTTGATATATCTCAACAGAAATATTCAACAGGAATATGCCATCTAAAATTCAACAGTATATAGATTTTTTTTCTGGACTTGCCAGGGATATATTTGCATATAAGGAATTTCAAGTGTTGACATGTAGTCAAATTCAGCTGTCAGAGACAACCATTCATTGAAATGAGAAAGAAAGCAAGTTCTGAATTCTGTTCAAATTTTAGGTTACCTGAGTCACTCAGGTGACCTATTGCTGTTGGTCTTTGTCAGTCGTCATCCATCGTCCGTCATCCATCGTCCGCGTTAACAATTTTACAGTTTTAACTTCTTCTTGAAAACTACAGGGCCAACTGTTACCATTTTTGGTGTCAAGCATCTCCAGGATAAGAGAAATATAAATTGTGAAATTTATGACCTTACCACCCCTGGGACCTCATGGGTGGGACCAAGTTTGCTAAAAAAAAAAAAAAAAAAAAAAAAAAAAAAGAAACCATATTTTCAAAAATCTTCTTCTCTACCCCACACATGGGGAGAAAAACTAAATGCATGGTTATGATGTTCATGAAGCCCTCTATCAGATCTGTATAGGGAATGTAGTAATGGTTTATATGCTTCAAACTTCCATTTTCCTTTTCCTGTAATTGAATAGGAATTGTATGTATTTTGAAAAATCATAAACATGTGCACAAAAGACTGTGATTGGCTTATATGAGATTCCCTGTGTGGCCTGTCATACTCAGGTGACCATTAAGGCCCATGGGCCTCTTTGTTATCCCCCCCCCCCCCCCCCCCCCGAACAAAATTCTTGTTTGTTTTTAGATTCTCATGTTTACATTTTCTAATTTAAAGTGTTCAGGGATTAGAAAATGCAGATTTGAGGGTGTGTGAGTTGACTTGTAGAATAATATGTAGAGATTAATAAATAAAACTGTCAACATTGTCAAACAGCCATTATAGAGACATTGAGAACAATACACAGGCAGATGTAAACCATGTGTTTTTGGATTAATACCAAACTTTATTTAAGGTGATCAGTGTGTAAGAACAGACCAAACTCTTCATAGTACAATGAATAGTTTATTATATATATAGATTTATTTTTACATATGTGAGACATGGTAATCTAGTGTGCATTTTTCATTCCAATTTGAAATTTACATCACTAGACAGTTGCAATCTATCTATTGACTCGTGTGTATAAGTGCTACTGTTACATATTCATCATTGGAATAACATGCTGGATTATGGACAGAGAAAATATTCTCAGATGTCAATTTCATAGATTATTCTGGCAGTATTCCCACTCCATTTTGTGATGGTTCGGTTTGGATTCATGATGGTAAAGAATTCTTTGGCCTCCATAACATGAGGTTTTTTTCTTTCTGTATTTCTGCTCCGTTTTGTTCCAACTTAAATTCATTTAATGCGAGTCATTTTGCAGTCCATGGATCATGGATTTATGACACCCTTATTAATGGCTTTATTGTTCCGGAAGTGATTGCTGTTGACATTGGTGATCAATACATGTATTCGATATAGAATATACTGTAAAAGTGACTATTGACGGGGAGGGGGGGGGGGGGGGGGGGGGGGTGGGGTGGTCAAGTATGCGGGGTATTTTTCCATGTCAAACATTATGGGAAAATACGCAGTAACTGAATATAACTTATATTATATCAAATATCTTTAAGTATATGCATGGGGGAAATTTATGCTCTTATTATGTGACTGTGTTATAAGTGTAAATATTCCCCACGCATTAATAACTACTTTTACAGTACTGTCCGGACTATGTCTCATTTATGGGAGGAGAATTTTGTGTATCCCATGGCGAAGTTATCATGAACAGTAACAATTTAAACTTGACCACTTCCCATCTTCCCTTCAGCCACTACCAAAGGGATAAAAAAAAATTATTATGAATAAATGTATATAGTTTCACATAATGTCATTAATAAAAGCAAGTAATTCATTGACAGGACTTATGAAAATTTATATTTGTTTTAAAAAAATACAGGAAGACCTGCTGGGTGTGCTTTGCGACAGAGGACGATGATAATGACACCCCTTGGGTTAGGCCATGCAGGTGTCGGGGAACCACTAAATGGGTGCACCAGTACTGTCTCCAGCGGTGGATAGACGAAAAACAGAAAGGCAAAAGCACTGCTAAAGTGGCCTGTCCACAGTGTAACACGGAATATATCATCGTCTTCCCTAAACTAGGTGAGCTAAATATTGACTTTTCCTCTATTGGTTTCCCTGAATTGGTAAGCTAAATTGACTTTTCCTCCATTGGTTTAATCCCTAAACTAGGTGAGCTAAATTGACTTTTCCTCCATTGGTTTTCCTGAATTGGTAAGCTAAATTGACTTTTCCTCCATTGGTTTTCCTGAATTGGTAAGCTAAATTGACCTTTCCTCCATTGGTTTCCCTGAATTGGCAAGCTGAATTGATCTTTCTTCCATTATCTTCCATAAACTATAGGTAAGCTAAATTGACCTTTCCTCCGCTGTCTTCCATGAACTATAGGTAAACTAAATTGATCTTTCCTCCATTATCTTCCATGAACTATAGGTAAGCTAAATTGACCTTTCCTCCGCTGTCTTCCATAAACAAGGCATGCTAGATTGTTGTGTTGTCAGGGTAACGCTGAGCGATATCAAGAAGACCACCATACAGTCCGAGGTACAAACCTAGCTAGGTGTCAATGGACCGGCAATATCTTTACAAAAAATTGTATAATATTTCAATGATTCACTCACAAGAGAGTCAGTGCCCTCTTGCAGTATGACCACAAGAGCCAAGCGGTGTATGGTTCAAGATAGGGCGATAAATAGTGATTGCACAGTCATGATCACATTGATTTAATCTTTTTATATACTGGTAGTGTAACAACTTTACCCAGATATACATTGAACTTTCCTCAGTAGATTGTGATGATGACTTAAATCAGTGTCTGTCTGATTACTGCCTCTACAGGTGCTTGTTTTAAATCACTCGCTCCTGTTTGTGTTGTGGATGTCACAAATCTTTTTCATTGGCTCTCAAATGAATCCATTTTACAATTTATACTTTTGACTAATATAAAAATGTATTGCAAATACAATGTGGGTTAATGGGAAAATATTGTGCTGTTGATGTGTGACATTCAGTTCAAACAGAAGATTTCTTGTATTGATAATGCTATTAATGTGAAAAATGTGATAATGTAATAGTCTTAGACATAGCGATGGTACGATACCAATCCTACTTGTTTTATCTGTGTGGGAATTAAGTATCTATATACGTGTAATCTCAGACATGTATTGATAAATAATATATTCAAACATGTTCTTAGCTTAGAGCTATGTATTGTAAATCTAAATTATGTCTGTGCTCAGTTAATTAGAGAGCTATGTACTGTAAATCTAAATTATGTCTGTGCTCAGTTAATTAGAGAGCTATGTATTGTAAATCTAAGTTTCCAAAGAATAAGTCTAAAATTTGACAGAATCTGAATTGTTCAGAAAAGCTTTTTTTTTTAGGTCGAGATCACTCAATTGTGTGTTAACAATTGAATGTTCTTAACATCTTGATAACTACAATTCCAATTCTGTTCAAATTTGGTATGAACCATCTTTGGGACAAGGGGGACATAGATTATAAATTTCAGAATTTTCAGTAAATAACAGAGGTTCCAGACTCCATGATAGAGCCGTATTTATCGTCCAGTGAAATTTTATAAAAATCTTCTTTATTCCTGAATGTGTGGATAAACAAAAGTACATCATTATATGAACATAGGAGAGAGCTAGGGACGAGCTAAGTGCATAAAGTTGACACTTGATGACTTAATTGAACTTTGATCTTGATACTTTCTCCACCTCGAGAAGTAATTTTATGATTCTGATCCCCCCCCCCTTATATGAATAAGCAGTTTCACTCTCATGCTCTTGGCCTCCCGATCTCTCAAAGTAAAGTTCTGTTATTATATTTCTTTTAACATTTACTCTTGATACCCTGAAGTGCTAATTGTTTTAACTTGTGACTGAATTACCATTCCTAAGAGATTGCTCAGGTCTTTGGAAAACAATGCTTGGTGGCAGGGTAGGGCCTAATTAGCACCACCTCTTCCTGGGTATCCTAAGGTGGGTAAGGATTGGTTTGTTTATGATGGGCTGCTAATGCAGTAAGTTAGAAAATAATTATGAGTCATGACATTAAGCTAGAACAAATAGAGGATGAATAAACGCAAATAAAAATATGTTGACACACAATAAAAACATATTCCCGAATAAACGTCAGTAATTTTTTAATTGATAATTGTACTGATTTCCAGACTCACAAAACTTAAACTCTCGTTCTTTTGAAGTTTTATTGTGGTCCCTTCTAGTTTTCAGAAGTCACCCTAAATGTGAATATTATTTGAAGTATTGTCTATCGATAGTCAGTTCTGGTTTAGATCGAGGAACCAAATTTTGTCTGGGATACAGCATTACATTTTAGAGATATTTAAAAGAACGCACGATACAAACAAAAAATATAGCCACGTAGGGTAATTCCACTTGTTTCATTTTTTTATGCTATCAAAGTTACTAAATATGTAAATTACCCTTTCTTGTATCACACCCCGCATCAATCCTCAAACAATATTGGCCCTTGGGCTGATACTGAGGTAATGGATTAATATAAATGTAGTCATGAGAGTGATACTGGAAAAGGTTTTCTCTATTTCTATACATATTCAATAACCCCAAAAAGTTAATATTTGTTTCTTATCACGCCTCAGACAAATTTGTTAAAATCTAATTGGTCAGATCTTGGTCACATGATGCCATGAAAAAAAAAACGTATCATGCGAGAAAAATCTGTATTGAGCGAGTAATTTATTGTCGGGTTCGACTTGCAACCGTGAACGAATCTTTTATATAAAGACTTTTGACTAAGTTGTATGACATAGACCCCCTTATATACAGTTAGAGGTCTTCGACGTGATAAATTTGTTACACAGTTAGTTAGTGACCTGATAAGGAAAAATACATGGTGTGAAAAGAAAACCCTTATCAGGTTTTCTTTTCACACCATGTATTTCACTAACTAACTGTGTAGCTAATAATATCCGGTGTATATTCGGTGTATCATGAGAAACGTTTGCATTTACTGATGGATATGCAACAGACTAAGATTGTGAGTGAAATGATCTTTCAGGTCCAGTGGTATACATCATGGACATCATGGATAAGATTATTCACAAGGTCTGTCCATTCTTGGCCGGCGGCATCGTGGTGGGGTCGGTGTACTGGACTGCAGTAACCTATGGTGCTATCACTGTTATGCAGGTAAATGGTCTTATAAAGTGTTTAGTGGATAAAAAAAAGTGGTGCAACATATAGCTAAAAACGTGGTGCAACATATAGCTAAAAAAAGAGGGATGCAACATATAGCTAAAAAAAAGAGGGATGCAACATATAGCTAAAAAAAGAGGGATGCAACATATAGCTAACAAAAAAGAGGGATGCAACATATAGCTAAAAAAAGTGATGCAGCATATATCTAACAAAAAAGAGTGATGCAACATATAGCTAAAAAAAGTGATGCAGCATATGGCTAACAAAAAAGAGTGATGCAACAAATAGCTAAAAAAAGTGATGCAGCATATAGCTAACAAAAAAGAGTGATGCAACATATAGCTAAAAAAAGTGATGTAACATATAGCTAAAAAAGAGTGATGCAACATATAGCTAAAAAAGAGTGATGCAACATATAGCTAAAACAAAGTAATGCAGCATATAGCTAACAAAAAAGAGTGATGCAACATATAGCTAAAATAAGTGATGTAACATATAGCTAAAAAAAAAAAAGAGTGATGCAACATATAGCTAAAAAAGAGTGATGCAACATATAGCTAAAAAGAGTGATGCAACATATAGATAAAAAGAGTGATGCAACATATAGCTAAAAAGAGTGATGCAACATATAGGTAAAAAAAGTGATGCAACATATAGCTAAAAAAAGAGTGATGCAACATATAGCTAAAAAAAGAGGGATGCAACATATAGCTATAAAAACAATTAAGAGTGATGCAACATATAGCTAACAAAAAAGAGTGATGCAACATATAGCTAACAAAAAAGAGTGATGCAACATATAGCTAAAAAAAGAGGGATGCAACATATAGCTATAAAAACAATTAAGAGTGATGCAACATATAGCTAACAAAAAAGAGTGATGCAACATATAGCTAACAAAAAAGAGGGATGCAACATATAGCTATAAAAACAATTAAGAGTGATGCAACATATAGCTAACAAAAAAGAGTGATGCAACATATAGCTAACAAAAGAGAGTGATGCAACATATAGCTAAAAAGAGTGATGCAACATATAGCTAAAAAGAGTGATGCAACATATAGCTAAAAAAAAGTGATGCAGTATATAGCTAACAAAAAGAATGATGCAACATGTAGCTAAAAAAAAGTGATGTAACATATAGCTAAAAAAAGTGATGCAACATATAGATAAAAAGAGTGATGCAACATATAGCTAAAAAAAAGAGTGATGCAACATATAGCTAAAAAAAGTGATGCAACATATAGATAAAAAAAGTGATGCAACATATAGCTAAAAAGAATGATGCAACATATAGCTAAAAAAAAAAGAGTGATGCAACATATAGCTAAAAAAAAAGAGTGATGCAACATATAGCTGCAGTTGATGGTAGATAACGGCTTAGAACACTGTCCCTTAAAAACTGAATTTATACCAGGTAAACAGAAACTTTTTTCTGGAATCTTGTGTGGAAGAAATTCCCTACCAGTGACCTTTTGAACTTTCATTTATAACCCTGATAGCCTATTTGAACCTAGGACTTTATACATATCATTCCTGACAAAATTTTGATGAAACATAAATGTTATGTAGAATAGAATTCAGAATTACCCTGCTGGTAACCTTGACCTGTGTGAAGTAATGTAAGGTCTCATTCTTGCAAGTTTCAAGGATCTCGGTAAAGAGATGTGGCTATATAGATCTCGTACACAATGCTAAACAAACACAAAGCAGCGTATATACACAAACATCTCTTCACAACTCTGCTGAAGGCTGGAGAACATACTATAAATACGTCATATTATTCGTAGTCCTTTGTCAATGAAACATTTTTTTAGCACAAAGATCACAAAACAGAAATGGATTCAATGAATTGATCAGTAATGTGCTGGACCAAAAAATGTTTCATGTTGATTTTATATTTTGTTATTCTCATGAAAAGCTGGTAGGTCTTTATCATCTTTATAAGCCACTGTTTGAAAGCATTAGGCCAGACCAAATTTTAGATACTGTCTAAATGAGTTACACACATTTTATGATGCATATAATCTGTGATATCTCTAAATGGATTACTGCAACTGACCATAAGTGTCCAGCCTGGTGTGAATTGTTCATCTGCCTCTGTCCATTAAATGCACAACAAATGGCAACGATTTGTAGAATTGAAACTTAGTCTTTGAAGTTTAATGTGCCTCAGACATAGAAAGTCTAATGAAGAAAATTGTTTTTACTCTCTCTATCTGCAACTTTTACCTGGTGTCATTATTTTGAATTGCACAAGATAGAGAAATCTTAATTTGTGGACTGAAAGGTCAAGGTCAATGTTATACATCAGTTACAGGTAAAAGGTCATATGTAACATTTACCACAATATCACTTAGCCTTGGCAAGGCACAGTGCTTCACAAACACAAGCCACTGGAGCAATATGAAAAAGGAAACTAGGAAGAATTGTTACAGCACACTAAAACTAATGTGTCCCCTTCCATTTCACATAATTTTGACCTTACATAAAAAGTCAAGGTCAAAGGTAATCAAAAATGGCATGTAACACACTATCTTATGGTAAACCAACATACCAAATATTAAAGGCCTATGTCGAAACTCTAAAGACAAAAAAGTCATGGTCTAGACAAAAAACGCCCCCAAAATTCTATTATTTGACCATTACATGAAAGGTGAAGCTAACAAACAGTAATCAATTTCATAACTCCTATAAGCATAAAAGGTCACGGTGAAAGGTCATAAAAAAAATTATGGCTCAGACAAACTTTGTAGGAGAAGCGGAAGAAGAATTCACAATAAAACAATATGTCCCCCTTCTGAAGGGGAGACATAAATATCTGGAACAGGCATTATTATGGTGGCTGTGTGACATGAACACATGTTCTGTAAATTACAATTCAGCTGCCAGTGTGACAGGAAATGAACATGACACTATTACATAATACTGAAATGTCAACAGATGACTGAGACATGCTGCATGTCAAGGAACTCTATTTATAGTTCTTGTCCTGTATAGAGATCAAATACAGTACATTCAAATCCTTTTCATTCTTTAATTTTAGCATTAATGAATTCGAGCACTCTGAGTGCCACATGCAATGTTGTCAAAATATTGTAGTTCGTATTGATTAACTTAAGACATTTCATTCCCGAGAACACAAAAATTTCCTTAATCTTAACTTTTCAAATTTAAGAAAAAGATAAATCAATTTTCAAGGACTAATGGAAGTGTTGGCAAAAGTATGACTCCAGCCAGCTCCGAGGTTCAGCAGTGATAGGTTTATTGTGTTATTATAAAGTGGATGTATATTTCTATTGTACATGTGTTATGTATATATTTTCATCTTTCATTTCCTTTTATTTTAACCAAAGTATATAAGGGGCGGGATCAAATGATCAATGTTGGATAAAAATTTAAACTAAATTCAAATAATTAGGGTGAAGGGGGGTGGGGTGAAAAATCCTGTAAGTTTCTGTCAACTGACATTAATTTCACTTTTAGGGGAAAAAGAAAAAGGCTGTTTAAAACTACATAATATTGCATTTTATGAACATTTAATAGTTTTGATATGCACTTTCATTTATGAATAAACAGTAGAAAAGGCATGCAGAGTGTTATTTTTATACATATGTTTTTACTTGTTAATCAATTAGTTTCAACTATCATCATAGTAAGTTTTAAGAGGGTGGGGGTGGGGGGGCTTGGTGAAAATTATGTGAATTTAGTTTTGATCTCGCCTTACAGGAGCATAGGGATGTTAGGAGTTTTACAGACTGCAAATTTTGGAAAAAGATATGGTGTTTGTGGTGGGGAATGGATCCTTATTTTGGCTACAATAATCACTTAGTGAAAATTTAATGAATAAAGCACTTTTACTTGAGATGAAAAAGATATTTGTTAAAAATTTGATTTTTGGGGTGTACATTATAATACCTATAGATACTCTTGAATTCATTTTGAAGATGTATATATTTTATTTGTAGTATTCCTTTGTGTTGTATATATGGCAATACATATCAAAACAAAATAGATTCATTTTCCATTAAAGTTTCTGGGAAGTCAAAGGTCACGGCATTAGATGCTGGGTTGAAGTACGCGGACATCAATCACATAAAAACAAGGTGTAACAAAACTCTATCAGAAGCTTACAAAGGAATGCTTGCTCATTATTTCAATAACAACTCCATAGCACTATGGTTAGCCATAGGCCTAGTTGTGAAACAAGAATCTGCACCACAATATTTTTTCCTCAACATCCAAAACTTTTATTCAGCAACCATTTACCAACTTCGTATCAACCGTTCATCTCAAATACATACTTAGATCTTCTTTCCGAATGATGATGACAGTGGTTATTGACCCTCAGACCAAAAAAAAAAAAAACTGTACAGAACACAAAATCAATCACAAAATTAGAAAAATCTTTTTCTTTATTTGTGGGTCAATGTGTTGTTATTGGATATGGTAGTTGGTTAGTGTCATATTCTAAAGTTGCCAGTGTGTTTTTAATGCTTATATTAAGTAATAAACTTCCCTGGGAGAGGAAGTCACTGGACGGATGGGTACATGATGAGATCTACTGAGAAATTGTTTGGGCTTCGCAGGATCATGTGACTGCCCCACTTCATATCCCAGTGAAATCTTTATTTCTTGAATGTTCCCTGGATGAACTACATGTTTATTAAAATCCAAGTCAGAGAGGCTTTGTTTTTACGTAGAAATACTAATGAAAATCAACTCCAATTGCAATAATTATCGTATATCTTAAGATTTTTATTTAATGCATCAAAAGTATATTTACAAAGTTTGAATTTCTTAGATTTTTTTGGGATAAACTGGCTTGAATTTCAAAATGTGCATATATATATATATATATATATATATATATATATATATATACAATGTATATATATTATATACAATGCTAGATCAGTGTCCTTTGATTGACCTTGTTTGTTTTTTAATCGTGTTCTTCTGACAATCATTATTTTTCGCTGTTCACCATATCCGAATCATCAATGGTACGGACTACCTAATATTGTTTTGAACTTAATCACTCCATATCATTATCTTCCCACCATTTTATTCCATAATCACATTGTTTTGTAAGATTTCCCTCTAAATTTTTCTGATTTCTGTAATTTTTCAAGAATAATTTTATTTTCATCCCGACCCGACCATGGTACAAACTCTCTAAACCATAGTCAGTAAACACGCTTTACAACGTAACCACCACCATTTTTATCACTCAGTACAATAGTGTATCACTCTTCTCACCAATGTAGTTTATCGATACTTGTTTTTGTGTGTTATTTGTTTATGTAATTTATGTCTCTTGATAAAGACGCGGGTTGCGTCGAAAATTTGAGTTTTAAATAACCAACAGTGTCGTGGCCTTTTCAGTGCTTTTATAAATTTCTTTACTGGCCTTGTATCTTCTCAGATCCGACACTTTAAGAAAGCAGGGTGTTGTTGGGTTTTTGTGCTTTTATATTATATACAATATATATATATATTAAAAGAAATAGAATAAACAGTACACAAAGTTAAAATTTTTATATATCTAAAAATTATTTTATATATTTTATACCAGACACTGTGATTTTTTTAAAAACACAATTTGGAGATATATATATATATATATATATATATATATATATTAAAAGAAATAGAATAAACAGTACACAAAGTTATATATATATATATATATATATATATATATATATATATATATATATATATATATATATACATGTATATATATATATATATATATTTATATATAGGAAAGTATTCAAACAATTAGAGTATGCATGTCCACATTCCTTTATTTGCTGAATATTCTCAAGTGTATAAAATGACATTGACCTTCATAGTAATGACCTTGAAATTAATAGTACCTCCTTTACCAAATCTTCATACCAAGTTTCGAGAGGAAGTAATGTAACATACTGGATGTATGTGTATTTATTTTCGAGTTTTTAAAATTTGTCCAAGTCTGAGCTGATGACCATTTTATGTAATATCTTGATTTAATTTAAACATATTTTATTGAGAAACTCAACAGGATTGGACAACAGGCATAGCCTATGTAGGCCTTCTCCTAGGGCTTCTTCTGTGTATGATAATGGATAAATAGAGAATTTCATATTTAAGCACAACCATAAATTAGTGCTCTTCCTTCACTGCCAAAGCCTCTAAAATTTGAATCCCACTAAATTAAGTACACATACAGCCACTTAATGAAATGAGAGCTACATATCCGAAAATCTGAAAATGAAAATTTCTGGAGATTTAAGATTTTTAATATCAAAAACAGTAGATCTGTTTTGATCCTTGAAGATAATTGGGTTATTTTATGATTTCCGACAGTGGATAATGTTAGATATATTTGTAATACAATATAAACTATAATTAAATTCCTATTGTCAGTCTCAACACCAGAGGAATGTGATACCTGAAGGCAATGTATTGATGGAACAATACAGCAGGGGTCGGAGTCGTTGTATGGTCTTTTAAAACACGTGTTTGCGAGTTTTTGTGATTTTTATATGATCACTGAATGGTCAAATTTCTGTTATTGATCTGAAATGTTCTTCAGATATTGGAGACTCTTGTACACAAAGCCCTCAGTGCTGTAGAGGCTATCAGAAGCGCCCGGACCAAATTATGGTCATTGTTGAGGCAAGCTTCCATTCCAATCAGTGGCCCTGGAGAGTAACGGTGTATGTCAGGGTCTCGATCTTCTAGGGTATCGAATCAGAATGCAATTTACTCAGCATTCAGTGTATAATGTAAATGTATTTCACCACATGAAATTTTATTTTGTGAGTGAAAGCGTATCCAGTGTTCTGACATGAATATTTTTCTTTATAAAATACTGCGACATAATTAGGTTACGGTCTAAACCTGATCAATTGTTGCAAAGTTAGTATGTCCAAACTTTTAACAAACCCTAATGAGAGTTTTTTTTTGCTGTATCGACAGTCATATCTCGATCTTAAAAAAATAAAAATGGGCTACAATGAAAATGCAAGGTGCAGCATTGCCTGATAATTGACTCGTGCTGTTGTATATGAATTCTACATGTTGATTCTCCTATAGTTGTGTATTGAGTTGAAAAAAGATGATGGAATCCGGAGAAGTTTTATGATTGCAGATAACAGGGCAATTTGTGCATCCCCGAGAACACGTTTTGAGGACCAATTAATGTGGCAGGAAATTGTGCAGTAATTAGTTTCAGCCACATCACAAGATATTGATCTCAGCTTGTCAAAAATGCACGTTCTGGTGTGGAGGCAGATTGTCTTATACTGCAAGATATAGAGCAATCATCAACCCTTGTAACAACTGTTGTAACGAAAGTTTGACTATTAGAGCGATTGGTGACCAACAAAGAGCAGGGCACCATAGGTTGATCATACTATAGGTATATACAACTGTACAGTGTGTGTTAACACTCAATGTTCAACATATGAAATGCAGTCTACCTTATGTGTCTCTTAAGGTTTAAAAACTTTCTTATTCAACATTTCATATGACATACATTTATAAAGTAATACAATCTTTCATACTTATAAAATGTATGTTTTAGTGTAAGAGAGTAACAATATTAGAAAAAAATCCGGTGAAAAAAATTCTTAATGGCTCTGAAGAATGTAAACTTTGACAGGGAATGTGAGCCCATATACCCTGCCAAGAATCCATATTACTAACAATATATACTTTTTCATTTTATTTGAAAATATGGCAAAGACAAATTATGTATAAATGTAATATAATCAAAGAAGCACTTTACTATTACAGAGAATTGTTAAGAATGATATCCATGCACTGCAGATATTTTTTCCTGGGATTTTTTAAATTAGATACATAAAAATATAAATTTACAGATTTAGTTATCTGAGGAAAATCCAATGTAATTTTCTAGAACAGCTAGCATACAGAAATTTCATAATACATGTATAAAAAGTCACCAGGGGGTTAGTGCACATATAAAAACTAGACATGTCTACAAGCTCTTATTTATGCTGCCACACCCCCTTTGAAAACAAATTGCTATACTTGGTTTTCCCCTGTCAGTTGATAGACCAAGTTTATCATGAGAACCCTTCTCTTGACAGACTTCAGATTTGGTATGCATGTAAACCCTAAGAAGTTGATAGTTGTTATTGATTTTGAGATCATAAGATCAAAAGGTCAGAGGTCAAACTTTTCTGCACTTAAAAGAAATATTGTCCACACAATATTATGACCACGCTCTCCTGGATAGACTTCAAACTTGGTACACTGGTACAACCCCCCCCCCCCCCCTCCAAAGGAGTAGGTGACCCCTAATAAGTTTTAGGTCACAGGGTCAAAGGTCTTGGGTCAAACTATTCCAGACATATAAGAAAATAATCATCTGTTCAGTATTTCCTGAATTTTTTGCTTAATAGACATCAAAGTTGTTAATTTGCATCCCCAGGTTTTTCACTATCAGAGACATTCTGAATATAAAGCTGGCCACATTGTGGAGGGTGGTATATACATTTCTACAACATTTTTTGTTTGCTAAAAATTTTAAAGTTTAAAAAAAGTGACCTTAACCTTTGTATAATAGCAGATACTTTAACTTATATATAAGTCATACCAAGTTTTATGTAAAGTAATGTAGTTTTGACCATTTAAGGAAATTTTCTAAGATAATATAGTCTGAAAGAAATTCAGGCAATGAAGATGATTTGAGGTTATCTAAAATTTTGTCTTTAATGCCAAAATGTATAATTTAATTCCTACTCAAGGGATATCTTATGAATCGCTCAGATGAAAAACCTTGATACATATATATTTATTTTGCACTTTAAAATGTAAATAATTACCTTCCTAGCTGTCTTCTATCTCAAAATCTCAGAAACAAATCTTCCTGACATAGTGCAGATTCAATTTTGTTAAAATCATGGCCCCCGGGGGTAGGATGGGGCCACAAAAGGGGATCAAAGTTTTACATAGAAATATAGGGAAAATCTTTAAAAAATCTTCTCAAGAACCACTGAGCCAGAAGAGCTGAGATTCACATAAAAGCTTCCTGACATAGTGCAGATTCACGTTTGTTCAAATCATGGCCTCCGAGGATAGGTTGGGGCCACAATAGGGGATCAAAGTTTTGAATAGAAATATATATATAGAAAATCTTTAAAAATCTTCTTCTCAAGAACCATTGGGCCAAAGAAGTTGACATTTACGTGAAAGCTTCCTGATATAGTGCAGATTCAGCTTTGTAAAAATCATGGCATCCAGGGGTAGGTTGGGGCCATGATAGGGACTAGGGTTTTACATGCAAATATATATGGAAAATCTTCAGATAAGGGCCAAGTTGACTCAGGTGAGCGGTGTGGCCCATAGGCCTCTTGTAGTTACTATCATACTTTGGTGTAAAGTATTTAGAGAAATCATAGCACTGAATGCATGGCTAACACTGGCTTCTTTAATGACTAGACTGTCAGTAAATTCTGATTATCATACCTGAGTAATTGATATTTGTGTTAATTCACTAAGGACCTGTCTCGAGAAATCAGAAATCTCACTTTCATTCATTTGTCACTAATTCATGTAGAATTCAGTCCCTCAAAATAAGCACTCAAAAGTTTCCATTGAATTTCTCTTAAATTGACTAAGACAACTAACTAAGTAAATTAATTGTATATATATGTTATAGACAGGACCACAATGTAAACTAGTTTATACAACTAATTGTGCAATCCGGTATAAATAAAGGATATTATCATTATTATTATCATAAGCATGAAGAAAACTTTCGAAATAGATTATGGTGAAGATGAAACTTGCTCCTATATAGTAATATACTTATTGGGTTCAGACTGTGTCTGCATGTGGCTGGCAGCTTCGAGAACCTGGACCACAATGCCACAGTGACAGCTGCCATTAGGATGTACGGACTCAAAAAGATGACTGCCTTGAGGAAATGATCCCTATTTGTCATGTAATACAAATCCCTGCCCTATTTCCCCAGCATTAGTAAGGGATTACTACGGCCATTATCAAATCAGACGACCGGGTTTGTTGATGTGCTCTTTATCCTTATAGAGTTGGGTTGGAAGAGTTAACAGATATTGTGTGTGTGATCACTGATGATCATAAACATATTCAGCTCATTCTGTGGAGAGAGTACTGAATGTTCAGGTTAATATTAACACCGAATAAACCATATTCTAAAGAATAAACAAGTATTCATCATTTACAGTATTACAAACTAGCACCATTTTATTGACCCTACTTTCTTTTTAAGAGGAAGTGAAGAAATTAGTGTTGTTAGCTCCCGAGGGTCTCTACAGCCCAGTAGCCAAGTACTTCTAGCTCCCGAGGGTCTCTACAGCCCAGTAGCCAAGTACTTCTAGCTCCCGAGGGTCTCTACAGCCCAGTAGCCAAGTACTTCTAGCTCCTGAGGGTCTCTACAGCCCAGTAGCTAAGTACTTCTAGCTCCCGAGGGTCTCTACAGCCCAGTAGCTAAGTACTTCTAGCTCCAGAGGTTCTCTACAGCCCAGTAGCTAAGTACATGTACTTCTAGCTCCCGAGGGTCTCTACAGCCCAGTAGCCAAGTACTTCGTTACTAGCTTGAAAATACAGATATATATATCAGGGACTAACAATACTAATTTCTTCATTTTCCTCTTAATAGAAAGTATGGTCAATAAAATTGTGCTAGTTTGTAATACCATACTGTAAATGATGAATACTTGTTTATTCTTTAAAACATGGTTTATTCAGTGTTTATATTAACCTGATCAATCAAGTATATTTAATTGCTGTGATAAAATTTAGAAATTCATTTCAAAATTAAGGATTATCTCCCTCATGCATAGCTCTGATCCTTGGATGAATTTAACTCGTCTTTGACACTCTGTTTTTTTTTTAGTTCTTACAAGTTTATTGTTATTTCGGATTTCCAATATTTCGGCTTGAGCATCATTGAAGAGACATTTGTCGAAATGTGCATTTGGTGCTTCAAAATTGGTGCCGTATAAGTTTTACATTACATTGTACATGTACAATGTTTCATATGTAGCAAATTGCAAACCTTGAATTATGATGGTATGGCACTTTTTGACAGGGCATGTTTTTAAACTTAAAATTGGTAAAAAATTAATAGTATTTGGCATTGGGAATGGTCTGTTTATTGTTACCTTGATAATAAGGGAAACAAACATTTCACTGGGGTTACTATCATGATCACATTTTTGTTCTTGGTGACTTCTCAAAATGAGGGCAAATAGTATCCTTAATCTACCTTCTCCTTTTTTCATGCCATGTTTATTAGTGTTTCTTATAGTCATACCGGCACGGGTTCGAATCCCGCTCGCGCCATTAAGTGTAAAAGTTCCCCAGTTTACTTTCGGAAGGTCGGTGGTCTCTTCCCAGGTACATTGTATCTGGGTTCTCTCTTCCACCAATAAAAACTGGGTGCCACCAGATAACTGAAAAATTGTTGAGTGTGACAGAAGACATCAATCAATCAATCAATATATTCATACTTTTGTTCTTCCAGGTTTTGGGCCACAAGGAGGGCTTGAATGTCATGGAAGGTGTGGATCCAATCTTTTTACTAATCTGCTTGCCAATTATACCAGTGGTGCTTATCCTGGGCAAGATGTGTCGCTGGGAAGACTACATTCTGAGACTCTGGAGAAAGCATGCGGCCAAACTACCATTCCTACAACACATATTCTCTAGTGGTAAGTGATGCCAAACTAACCACTCCTACAACACATATTCTTTAGTGGTAACAATGGAAAACTACCACTCCTTCAAGAAATTTTCAAGTGGTAAATGGTGACAAAATACCACTTTTATAAGACATTCGCTAGTGGTGGCAAAATACCACTCTTATGAGACATTAGCTAGTGGTAAGTGGTGGCAATATACCACTCTTATAAGACTTTAGCTAGTGGTAAGTGGTGGCAAAATACCGCTCTTATAAGACTTTCACTAGTGGTAAGTGGTGCCAAACATTATCGACATAAAACGGTTGAGATGATTCTAATGATAGAAAAGTGAGATTCATTCCAGTGTTAGTAATCATGTGATCTACCATTCATTCACACCGAGGAAATACCAAGACTTGATGGAATTGTTTTTTTTGGTAAACTTATGTTTTAAACAATTAACAAAAATGAATAAAAATGCAAAATCACGGGTGAGTTATGAATTAGTCCTTATACAATAAAAGCAAAATGTAAAATATAAAACCACAGGCAAATAATAAAGTAGTCCTTAAACAGGAAAAACGGAACTAGGCTGTATTACATAAAACAAACAAAAACAGTTTATTCTATACTATAAAAAAATCTAATTTTCATAGATTCTTGTTATTATGCAATAATTTAAAATTGCACATAGCAAACTATTTGTACATTGAAAAAATAGGTTCGTTTATATTGTATAACTTGCCTTGGTATGGGAACACACCCCCTTGACAACCTACTTTTGTTGCTGTTGTCAAGGGGTCTTTGTTAATAAAACTGAATAAATACAGATAAATTCAAATCACTTGCGCCATGCAAGGAAGAAATATACATTGAGGACCAATGAAACAGAATTCACATATGTTTTTAAGCAGTGAATTTATTATTTATCTTCCACAGAATAAATCAAAATACAGTTGTGATTTTGTCTTCCTCTAAATAGATTGATATGTTGAAAATTCTAATTTCATCCATATTCATAGGGTGTACATATAGCATTCTATGATTATGCATGTAAAGAATGAAAAAACCTAGAACCACCAAAAACTTAAATATTGTTCTTTGGAAAAAGTGAACCTCTATTAAGCGATCACCTCTCTGGTTCCCACAGGTGACTGTCATATACAGGTTTGACTGTACTGTCAAATCATTTGATTTGACCCAATTTTTATGGATTACTAAGATTTTACAGTTTGTTGGGATAGTAATTTCTTGATGTAATTTCTGCACATTGAACATTTATATATATAATTATATGAATTGTGTATTTTGTGTATGGTTCAAAATTCTTGGTATAGTGGTACCATGAACTACACAAGAATCAAGTCCTCACAGAATGAGTAGATGGCAAGAATATTCTTTTTTGTTCCCAGGATCTTGTATCAGTATCTCATTTCATTCTCTAGAACCTAAGGAACCACAATCTAACTTAATTAATTCTCTAGCACCCAAGGAACCACAATCTAACTTAATTGATTCTCTAGCACCTAAGGAACCACAATTTAACTTAATTGATTCTCTAGCACCTAAGGAACCACAATTTAACTTAATTATTTCTCTAGCACCTAAGGAACCACAATTTAACTTAATTAATTCTCTATCACCTAAGGAACCACCATCACCATCTAACTTAATTGATTCTCTAGCACCTAAGGAACCATTATCAGATTTGATTCTCACTTGAATCCTAAAATCAAACCATTATTACATTTTCTATTAATGTTACCCAGGCTTCTGCAGTTTAAACTAGTTAGTAATAAAGAAAAAATATATCAACAAGGCGGGGCAAAGAGTTTGTGTTTTGAATGTAGCGCTATGCAGTTGTGCAATGATATCTCTATAACAGTTCCTGTCTTGTTAAATACGACAGAATCAGTTTGTCTACACAGTTCTGAATGTCATTCTGCCCTTGCACAATGACTCCACTGCAATACAGAAGAGGTGGGGTGGGGAAGGGGGCGGGGGAGGTTAGAGGATCGGGGTTTTGAGAGAATTGGGGGAGTTTGAGAGGATCGTCAAAACATGCTGGGGTACAGCGAGGTCGCTCACACCTGTAGCTCTGTAATGGTGGAAGTTCAGAGGTGTGGATAAGTCAATAAGAGTCCGATAACCTATTACTTATTGATACATCAGCACACTAATATTGCTGTTTTAGTGCCCATAAAAAGCCGACGAAATACTCCTTAACACAAGTGGCAACCGAACACTTTGTAATTTTGTTTTCTGCACTGGGGAAATTAAAGGCGGCTGAAGAAGTGCTCATTTGAATGGTAATTACACATGTAAGCAAATTATTCAGTGGAAATTGATCTTGGAATATTTATCTCCTAGAGGAGAAAGGACTCAATCATGCCCAATATAAAGGGTGAATTTAATGTTGGATTGCTTGCTGCAGTCCTAGGAGCATAATGTAAGGGGTTTGTTTGTCGGACAGATTTATTGATTGACCATGGGAGGAGTGTAATAATCTTTGATAAACTGTTAAATTCTAATGCCTGCTTCATTAGTGTAAACCACAATCTGCTGTCTGTTAAAAAGATATTTAGCTCACCTGAGTATTAGGGCTATATGGCAGACAGCTCACCTGAGTATTATGGCTATATGACAGGGTACAGCTCACCTGAGTATTAGGGCTATATGGCAGACAGATCACCTGAATATTAGGGCTATATAGCAGACAGATCACCTGAATATTAGGGCTATATGGCAGACAGATCACCTGAATATTAGGGCTATATAGCAGACAGATCACCTGAATATTAGGGCTATATGGCAGACAGATCACCTGAGTATTTGGGCTATATGGCAGACAGATCACCTGAGTATTAGGGCTATATGGCAGACAGCTCACCTGAGTATTAGGGCTATATGGCAGACACAATCTGCTTCGGTGAAGGCTGCATGTCATATCACTGGTCTGGGTACAAATGTACTTTTAGTGATGATTGGTGCTCTAAAATGGCCATCTTGGCTGTTAATGAGTTTCTTACTTTTCACATCTTTGGCTTCTTCCTGACCACAAATATTCTGGCACTTGATGTTGCCAAAACACATTGATATAGTGAATGAAAATTTTGAATAAGTATAATATGCCAAATTGATATACAAGAGTGCTTTTGTATAGTGTAAATTCAAGTTTATTTATTCTATGCCCTATGTGACAAGATTGGTGCCAAAATTGGGATTCAATGTTTTCACATGGCGCTATGCAACTACCCGGGTTAGCGATGTGGCCCACGGAGCTCTATCGAAATATCAATCTCTCTGTACGGAAGATTCATGGTATTAACAGTATAATTGTAATAGTAATTGGTACAAATCACTAATGCATGGTAAATATACAACGCGGCTCTGAACAGCCACCTCTCTGCTTCCTTGGTTCATTGATTTGATCTGAATCTTTAGAATGACACAAACTTATTTATCATCATTATCTGTACAGAGGCAAGTCAATGTCTGGTGATTAAATGAAGTCAGTAAAACTCTTTATCATCATCTGACAGAAACAATACTGAGAGAGCTTCTACAAGACCTAGAGCTATGGAATTCAGTTCATGTAGCAGACAGTTCTGATCCGGTGGCAAGTGATAGATCATTCACTTCAGAGTCAAGGAAAATGTTTCACACCTTCTTCACGGAATGTATCAATGAAATTTTCCTGAAGCCTCCATCACTGGAACCATTGTTCTGAGCCTAGCTGCTATATGTCAGGACAAACTGGGGTGAGGTGGGGGCATGGCCTGAACATGTAGAACCATATAAAGACTATTAAAGCTTATGGCTGATCATTAAATGGGGTTTTAAATACCTCATTATTTGATTATGAATCAAAATTAACATTGGTAACATTATTTTTACTTCATTGGTTAATTACTCTATGATAATCAAGATATAATAATCTGACAGTGATTTTAGCCCCCTACTCATGAAATTGAAGGAGACTCTTAAAGCCAGTAAATCTCTCCCACTTCATTTTCCACACCTTTTTATGCTTAAAGAATATGACAGGCATTGGCACAATAAAGAACCCTCACTGCTACAACACTGAACACTAAGCATAGGTCTAAATTTGTGGTACTTCACCTACAACTGGTGACATCTCAATGGAGTGAAAAATTCTCGACAGGATGTAAAACAATCAATCAATCAATCAATCAATCTAAATTCAGGACATATAGTTCTTCCTATCCATCCTGTGGCAATAAGACCAACAACTTTTGACATAGCTTGTGATTTTTGAACTGAAAGGTATAGAGCTTTGATATTCGGTAGATGTAATTCTGCAACAAGACTATTCAAAACTTGCTATGTTTAATGACCTTGTGGCCTTCACCTTTGACTTACTGATCGAAAACATTACTCCTTATAACTTAAGAGTTATTAGTGACTAAGATAGTTAAATTCATACTTAATGTTTGTAATTCTTACAGTTACAAAGCCTTCTCAAAGGTGTCTTGTTTAATGGCCCTGTGACCTTTGAAATTTTTGGTATATATTTATAGCTTAATAATGAGCAACTAAAAGTTTCAATACATGAATGACCAATTAGCAGAATGTGAAAGTCTAGCCAATGAAATCAAACAGCTTCAGATGGCTAAGTTATTTGTTGAAAACGCCAAATTGCAGAAATCTAAATAGCTCAAAACCAAAAACCATTATGAAAGATAATTCTAAAGCCTGGAAGACCCCATGTCTCTCACTCGGAGGAAAACTGACTCAGCATAACTTGTTTAGTTTAATGTGTATTTGTAACTATAAAAAAACCAACCTGCATTTATGCTTCTCTGGTGGTAAAAAAAAAGGTCAGTGAGGAAGGATGGCTTCTCCTTTGATTTGTACAATAATGCTGTAAATGTGTTTTTAAATTTGAAAGACATCATTAAATATCAATCACAGAAATTTTCGGGCATTTGAACCAATAGAGTCGATTTTCAGTATCTTGAACACAGATGTGTCAAACTGAGTCACACTGCATGGCCAAGACATGTTTGATTTTAAAATCTTCAGATACATTGTATCTCGAGCACAGAAATTATGAATACTTCAGTTATCTGAGTATTTTTTTTTCTGTCTCCAGCACAATATCTTCCTGATCTACGTTACAGTCCAGCTAATTTTCTGCTCTGTTGAAGTGATGATGTATCAGGTGGTAGAGTTTCACACCCGATCTACCCTGCAGATCTCTCAGTCAGCCCAACGTCACACCTTTGAAAACTACACTATTGATATTGGTTTTGTTAATTAACCCCACACGACCTTGCACATTGATTGCATGTTGATTAATTGATAGCCTGTGTATACTCGTAAATTCATCACAAATAGACTACTTGTTGTATGTATAAACAAAGTCACAACCCAACTCATGTTAAAGGGGCATGGACACGATTTGAGCTGAAAATTTTTCAAATCTTACATTTTTATTATTTGCACTGCTTAACTAAAGTATTTTTAAAGGTCTAGTAAAATTTGAATATCAGTTTTTGAATTACAAGTAAGAAACAGCACTCACAATTATTTGTTATGTAAACAAGGCTCGTGTCATGTTTTTGTTTACATATAGAATACTTGATAGAAAATAGCATGTTTAAATCAAAATGAAATGTGCCAAACACTAGAAACTATTTAAGGATGTTCTATCCTGGTTTGAATTTTTTCAGAAGACATTTAAAACATAATAAAGAGTATGTTAGTGTGGACTTTAAAGAATTACAGCCCCTCAAAGTTGCCCCTTTGCTGAAACTTAATTTTTCATGAAAATCACCAATTTTCACAAGAAACACACTATAAAACAAATATTAAGGACAGAATAATCTTGGCTTTCTTTTATATTATGAAAATTAAGCATAATTGATTATTTCAAAAACTTTTACATAAAGTATATCACCAATTCTACAAAAAATCAAGTATTAATTAACATAATTGTATAAAATATCACACAAATTTGAAGACCTATTTCATCAAAAAATTCAACCTAGGGAGAATATCTGTATCAAACTTTTTCTGAAATTACTAATGTAGATTTGAATCATATTTTTGCTTAATTTAAATGAAAAAAATGTGTGGGGTAGTGTGCATTGGAACAAAGATTTGAACCATTTTGTGTCCCCCCCCCCCCCCCCCCCCCCCCCTTCTTACACATACATTCTAAACAATAACAATATACGATTTGTTATAAAATGTGTATTTTTCAATTCATATTTACAAATTCTATATATTTATTTCATTATATGATAAATAATCAGAAAACATAAATGATATATGCATATATACAATACTAATTCATTTATAACTACAGAAAATGTAAAACATATACCCCTGCATCAGCATTTTCTAATTTCCATGCACTGTGACCTTGATCTTTGACCTTCTGACCCCAAAATTGATAGGCATCTTCCCGTCTTTGTATGTATCCATATGTCCAAATTTGGTGTGAATAGAATGCAAAGTATTTGAGTTATTATACAGAAACTAGTTTTAACAGTCAACTTCCATGTGGCCATGAGGAAGAAATCTGCACTTCCTGGTATGGTTCTTCATATGATGATAGCACAACTAATCCCTCTCACTGTGGTTACCAAATGGATGTAGCTAAAAAGCAAACATTGGAACTCAATTTCTATCAATACTGTAAATTCTTTCAATAGAACAGAATATACTATTAGGTTTACCACCAGACTGCTAATACACCAACTTCAACTAACTCCAATTTTTGTATAGCCAGGGATTATGTTTTAATGCCTTGCCCAACAAATTGTTACTCTAAAAGAAGTTCTAAGGCAAAATGTTATATATGAATTTGTTAGTGCATAAATGACTGTTTATGAAATATATGCTAAAATTCTAATCAGGATTTTTTTTTAAATGTGCATTTTCAATACCCTATAAACAAATTTTAACATTATTAAAACTTTTTGACAATTACACTTTGAAGGAATAATTTAAATAAAATTTTGATGAAATAATTTAATTTTAATTTTCCAGAACTGATTAGAAACAAATTATCGATCTAGTCATGTTTTAATTAATTTTTGTTAGTTTATTAACATTACTTACAAATAAAAACAGATATTAATGTTCTTCTTTGTGCATACGAAATAAAACACACGCATCCCCATAGTTACGACTTTAAAAAGTATGGAGACTCACTCGCGGTAAAAGTACCACGAGAGTACACCCTTAATTGTGTTCAGAATTAAAATATAAATTGAAAAATCTGCTTTAAACGGAACTTTTACTAGTTTATTTAACTTGTGTAAACAAAAACATGGCACAAGCCTTGTTTACATAACAAAGAATTGTGAGTTTTGTATCTCCCATGTACCTCGACAACTGACTTTCAAATTTTTGCTGACCATTACGGATACCTTAGTTAAGCATTCTAAACATTAAAAATGGAGAAATAAAATTTGATTTTCAACTCTAATCATGTCCATGCCCCTTTAAAACTGAAAGTGTTATGAACGATAAGTCACAGCATGCATATATTCAATCAAAATTGAAAGTAGGAATTGCATTAATTGAAAATATACAGTATTTAGATTGATAAAGGAAAAAATGCATGAATATTCATTTTTCTGCACATTTTAGCTCACCTTAGCTGAATGCTCACAATATAGTGAATGTTTTATTTACAAAATACACAAAATTCAAACAAAGAAATTCTTCACAAGAACCATTTGGATGCAGTATGTCGGCTTTGTAATTATCGAGTATCCTAATGTAGTGTAGATTCAAATTTGTTTAACCATGACCCCAGGGGCCACAGTGGAGGGTTAGAGTTTTTTGTAGGAAATACAGCTACTCAGGTGAGCGATGTAACCTCTGGGCCTCTTGTTTGTTTATTTATCATGATAGAGGGAGTAGGATAGTTATCTCCATGTGATCCTCTGAACAACCTATTTCCTGTGATCCTCAGAACAACCTATTTCTGTGTGATCCTTAGAACAACCTATTTCTGTGTGATCCTCAGAACAACCTATTTCTGTGTGATCCTTAGAACAACCTATTTCTGTGTGATCCTCAGAACAACCTATTTCCATGTGATCCTTAGAACAACCTATTTCCATGTGATCCTTAGAACAACCTATTTCTGTGTGATCCTCAGAACAACCTATTTCTGTGTGATCCCCAGAACAACCTATTTCTGTGTGATCCTTAGAACAACCTATTTCTGTGTGATCCTTAGAACAACCTATTTCTGTGTGATCCTCAGAACAACCTATTTCCATGTGATCCTTAGAACAACCTATTTCTGTGTGATCCTTAGAATAACCTATTTCCTGTGATCCTCAGAACAACCTATTTCTGTGTAATCCTCATAACAACCTATTTCCATGTGATCCTTAGAACAACCTATTTCTGTGTGATCCTTAGAACAACCTATTTCTGTGTGATCCTTAGAACAACCTATTTCTGTGTGATCCTCAGAACAACCTATTTCCATGTGATCCTTAGAACAACCTATTTCCATGTGATCCTTAGATCAACCTATTTCTGTGTGATCCTCAAAACAACCTATTTCTGTGTGATCCTTAGAACACCTATTTCCATGTGATCCTTAGAACAACCTATTTTTTGTGATCCTCAGAACAACCTATTTCTGTGTGATCCTCAGAACAACCTATTTCTGTGTGATCCTTAGAACAACCTATTTCCTGTGATCCTTAGAACAACCTATTTCCATGTGATCCTTAGAACAACCTATTTCCATGTGATCCTTAGATCAACCTATTTCTGTGTGATCCTCAAAACAACCTATTTCTGTGTGATCCTTAGAACACCTATTTCCATGTGATCCTTAGAACAACCTATTTCTTGTGATCCTCAGAACAACCTATTTCTGTGTGATCCTCAGAACAACCTATTTCTGTGTGATCCTTAGAACAACCTATTTCCATGTGATCCTTAGAACAACCTATTTCCATGTGATCCTTAGAACAACCTATTTCCATGTGATCCTTAGAACAACCTATTTCCTGTGATCCTTAGAACAACCTATTTCCATGTGATCCTTACAACAAGCAGAGTTTGACTCCGAAGAAGCTGGACACTACGGCCGTCTATTTGTATTGATAATGAAATATTGATAACGAAGTTAGCATTGACTGTTGATATTTATTTGTATAAATTTTAATGTCAGTAACACACCACACAAACAATCACACAGACGATGGCTAGGACTTAAATTGACCGAATGGAGGCAGATGTTGATGACCTCCCCAATCCCACTAACCATCCAGGAGATTGATTATTGAAGTTGTTCAGCAGCCAGATTTGGCTCCCTAGAGGGCAGTGAAGTCGGTCCATTTACTTATCTCCCAATTAACGCAGGCTGGCTTTATTGAATTTCTATAAGGGAATGGTTTAATATAGTAATCCATTGACTCCTGGAGAAGAACTCTCTCTGTCATACATCAGTTTTGGGTTATCATATTTTACATTGATTTATGTTCATTAGTGCAGGAGTTATGTTCATTAATTGTCCCCTGTGGATGTTAGTGTGTAGGTGTGCAGTGTAAAGGTCAAGGTCACAAATGATATAGAGGCTGATCCGAGACTCATTATAACTGCTTGCCCAGTACTGTTGAAATGGACTTATTCGGAGGATGGAAAATTAGCCTATTTCCTCATAATTCAGGTATTGAGTTTTAAAGAAAATGAAAAGTATGTCTAATAGCAAGATATAGCGAAATAATGCCAAAATAAAGCGCTCACTGAAAATTCCACAAAAACAGCACACTTGTGGGGTCGCACCTGCACCAAGACATACACAGTAAATCTTGTTTAATTCGGTTGTGCAATTCCAAATCTTGTGTAACTATAGGACACAACTATTGGAACCAAACTTTGATTTCTTTTGTTAAATAGTCTGTAGTCTGGGTGTTGTCTAATCTGAAGTTGGGTTTTTTTTGGCATTTAGAAGTGTTACACACACATATACAAACTCTTTCTGTTTCTCAACTTTAAAATTGCGCATTATTGTGGGAAACTTTTAAGTTTTGTATAATTTTTGTGATATGAAGTAACATCAGTATGAACAACACATATCCCACAAAATCAAACACTTGCATCTCACAAGACATAGCATTGCAGCATTGATATTGACACCCCCCACCCCCCAAGACCCATACCACACACATTATACACCGCCCTGTCTAAGCATACCACACACATTATACACCGCCCTATCTAAGCATTCAGTGTCGTGTTACTTCATGTATGCCCCCTTCCAACTTTTTTGTTGTGGGAAGATGTTAATGTGGGATTCAACAGAAACATACAAATGTGTCATAGCTTTATAATTCAGCCCCCAGGAGATTCTTTTCCTCAAGCAGAAATACATTGATAGGACTTAACTTTATTTAACCATAGTAGATTGCTTCCTTGCCAGGGAAAATTCATACATATTGAGATTCTGTGATGATCTTCGTGTGTGACTGAAGATTAATCAAGGGGAGGTAACTGAAGATTAATCAAGGGGAGGTGACTGAAGACTAATCAAGGGGAGGTAACTGGACTAATTGGGAATTAACTGAAGACTAATCAAAGGGGATAACTACAGATTAATCAAGGGGAGGTAACTGAAGACTAATCAAGGGGAGGTAACTGAAGATTAATCAAGGGGAGGTGACTGAAGACTAATCAAGGGGAGGTAACTGGAGACTAATCAAAGGAGGTAACTGAAGACCAATCAAGGGAGGTAACAGAAGATTAATCAAGGGGAGGTAACTGAAGACTAATCAAGGGGAGGTAACTGAATATTAATCAAGGGAGGTAACTGAAGACTAATCAAGGGAGGTAACTGAAGATTAATCAAGGGAGGTAACAGAAGATTAATCAAGGGGAGGTAACTGAAGATTAATCAAGGGGAGGTAACTGAAGATTAATCAAGGGCAGGTAATCCTTCTTCAGCGGCTGGGGGCCATCTGTTTGTGATTTGAAGCACAGTCTGATCAGCTACATTAAAGAAACGAAATTGTAGAGTGCTGCACATCTCTTTAAAAACAATGGAGAAACATGCTTAGATAATCTGAAAATCAATAAAACAATGGAGAAACATGCGTAGATAATCGGAAATCTTCAGACTCATCCTCTTTGTAGAGATATTTTTGGAAGGAATTTTAATTTCATGAAGAAGGCTTTCTTTCACTCAGCAAGACGTACGTACTCTGATACTGGTGATGCCTGTATGCAACTTAAACATTAAGTGATGCAGGGATGTTTGGCGATGTTAAGGTGCTTAAGTGCACAATGAAAAGTGGCTGCTGCACTGTTGAAAAGATAAACTTTGTTGAGATCTGTAAAATTTGGAAACGTGTCTTTCTGCTAAGAGATTAAAAATGACAATATTACATCAATGTGGATGCACTTTTACATGTAGTAGCTCCTCCATAAAAGTTGCTGTTGAAAATCCCAAATGATCACAGGCTGTCAAGCCTTGGCAACAAACTGAAAAGTTCAGAGTATGCACAAAAAGTAAAATTAGGTCTGTATTTTTATCAATGTGGTTTACAAACCCTCTTAAATATTTTTTATCTTTAGGAAAAGAATTAATTGGATTTTTTTTCTTTTCATGTCAAAGGACTTGCATATGATAAGGACCCTATTTTCCCACAACATTGAGAGTCATGCATTTATTTCAATTCAATATTGAAGCATATATCTGCAAAACAAATTTTATCCTATTTTGCTGTGTAAACACTATGTATGAACATATTTTTTTATTTGGTCTTTTTATAAAATTTATTTTATTTTATTTATTTATTTGTTGTTGTTTTGCTTTTTTTAAGTCTTCTTTTTTGCATTGTTTGGTTTTGTTTGTTTGTTGGGTTTTTTTTTTTTTTTTTTGCGCATGTGAACAATAGCAAATCCCATAGGATATATTAAAGGTACATTTAAATTTTTTTCTGATAATTTTAGAATTTTGTACATTGATCATTATTTCTGCCGCAGACTTGAGATTTTTCACATGATAACTCTGCCTCTGATGTTTTATGTATAATAAGGTACGTAATGACATAAAACACAGAAGGGAAATCAGATCATACCAGAAACAGAAAACCACGTTCTCAATCAGCTGCGTTAAGAAGAGATGAGGGTCTCAAATGGCCTCGAGAGGAGGAGGAAGTAAAAAAAATCATACAAAGTTTTATACACTTTCACTTTTGTTAATTAAGTCTTAATCCTATTATACTCTAAGTAAGTCTTATTCCCATGATAGTTCCATATGAGTGAAAAATTCTCGAGAGGGATGTTAAACAATATACAATCAATCAATCTTTGGAACAGTTGTGGTTTTCTTCAGCTGGAGGCAAAATTCAATAGTTTCAAATTTTTCAACTGAGGGGAAAAAAGAGATCTTTTCTGTGCCGTTTGATTTCATCCAAAAAAGTAGTACCTGATAGTTCAAATTCCACACACTCCATTTGAGTGTTAAATGACTAGGCCTAAATTGGACCCTGCCCTCAAGTCAGAACCCAGGGGTTGAAAAATCTACAATTTTTGTATATCCCTCATTCTTGTATTCCTTTAGTTATTTTACATTATCAGCAAAATTAAAGAAGTTTTTCAAATGATAAACAATAGTTGCTATAATAATTTTGGCACAACGCTTCGGGAACCAAATCCCCCTATCTCTGGGATAACGAAATTTACAAGTTTGGTAAAGGGTTTTCTGCTCCTTCTTAAGCCAGGATTGAACCTGGAGTCAGAATGGCCTCTGTGGCCGAATGGTTAGAGCATCACGTTCAAAATCACACGACCTCTCACTCACCTCTGTTGGCTCGGGTTCGAATCCCGCTTGCACCGGTAAGTGAGAAAGTTTCCCAGTTTACTTTCGGAAGGTCGGTGGTCTCTTCCCAGGTACATTGTATCTGGGCTCTCTCTTCCACCAATAAAAACTGGGCACCACCAGATAACAGAAAAATTGTTGAGTGTAGCAGAAAACATCAATCAAATCAAATCCACCCATAGGGGTCATAAAATTTGCAATTTGGTAGAGGCATTCCTACTCTACATCACTATGCATTTAGTTTTATTTTAACAGATGAAGATTTTTGAAAATTGGTCAATTGTTTACTGTTTTTGCCCCACTTGTAAGGCCTCAGGGGCGCAGGAGTCCTGAAATTTACAATTTATGTCTCACTTGTCACTAAGATGCTTCATACCAAATTTAAAAAGAATTGGAAGGGGAGTAGTTATCACGGAGTTCAAAATGTGTAATTGATAGGGCGTAATTCATGACAGATGACACACGTCAGACACAGACCAATAGCGGTAGGTCACCTGAGTGACCTAGAAGATAGGCTGCACTATATGTGTATATACTTTCTTCAGATATGAAACATGTGGGTCATGGAGCCAATATAGTCTCTCTTGCCTACAGCTGCATCATGTAACAAAATGATGTAAATTCTCTCTTCAGTATGGGCACTTTTGGGGACATATGTAATTTAAGGAGGTATGCTACACCAGAGAAATTTGATATGGATGAAAAGTGGAGAATATGTGCAACAATATTATAAAAATGAAAACTTTCAAATTTACTTTATTTAGTCAAAAAATACGGTTTTAGTTTAAAGCAATCTGAGAAAAATTTAAAACCCCTGCTCGACTTGAACATGCGATCTATAGCTCAGCAGTCAACATGCTAACCTACTGAGCTACTCAGCTAGGCGAGAATTTTTTAAATGAATAGACAAATATTGCTGATGTTTATATTTTCATCCATGTTTTACAAGGAAGTCAGCCATTATGACGATGTAGAGTACCCCCTTAAGAACACATCTTGTTTTATACTGCTACTGAGTGTTAGAATGCAGTACAGGAAAATTATTATAGATTCCCAGCCCTTGTGTCTAGTGATACTTTTAACTAATATTCATGCAGGTAACAGGTAAGGCCTCTGTGGGCCTCTCTCTGAATTATAACA
>NC_079172.1:73876124-73988624 GCF_947568905.1 Ostrea edulis | reverse complement strand
CACAGAGTCCGGTGTGCAGAATGTTGACAAGTATGAGAGTTACTCCCCTTGTATTCACTATCTATGCATACAGGTTTAATGATTGCTAGCTTTCTAGTATATTACAAAATCAATTCATTTCTTGAAATAGAAGTCGAGTGTTGTTTGTTGAAATTATTTTGTTTTCAGTTGTGGATTTAGATTCTTATATTAGGATTAGGTACATGTAGCTGTCCTTGTTTGTTGAAATTTTGTTTTCAGTTCTTGTATTAGGATTAGGTAGCTTTCGTCGTATTCCTTTGGAAGAGCTTTTTATTAAACAGTTTTAGAGTTTCGGAACTATTTGCGCTCTCTGCTGTTGGTAAATTGTTGATTTCATCTACATCATTGTCGTCCTCAAGTGCTCCGTTCCTCCTGTCTGTGTTGGTGTAGAATTTGTCTGACCTAGTTTTCATTGCACTAAATGTCTACAATTAAAAATTATATCGCTTTCAATTATCTTAATTCATGAAGTGTAAACTTCTGTAATGCCAAGTGATTGACCGGACATGGTAAGTTGAGCCAACTTAACTGTATCATCAATGTCTGACTCGTGGGAGAGCTCTGAGAGATCCACGAAGGGAAACCCCGTTTTTGAAAAACATGACTGGATTGTTGATGATTTTGTTTCATTTCAAGAATGTATCAGATTCATCAATTAATTGAACTTTGTCTTTTAATGTCTGTTCTCATCTCAGTCGTTTTGGGGGAGGCCTGTGCCTCATAAAATTCTTCTTGCATGGTGCTGTCATAATTGAAAAGTACATCCCCAAAAATCTGGTTTTATTTTAAACTGATTACGACTCATCACCATTTTAACCTTTTTACTTGAGACACCCTTTGTGTATACTGCATGCGATCGACCGAATACCGAGAGGTTGGTCATCATGGAGTGGTTGGTTTAGATACGAGTTGATTAGAGTTAATTACGAGCAGTTGTGACCTCGTGTAAACTGAATACGATGGACCATGAAAATTAGGTTGGGTATCTTCGAGTGGTCGGTTTACACAGGATAATTATAGTGAATTAATAGCAGTTGGGACTGTGTAAGCCGGCCGATATACAGAATATGCAGTATCCGGAGTACAGGGAATTATTAATAAAGGATTTGTTAAAGAAATGTTAGGGACTATATTTTGTGACCAGAATTGACAGAGCACCGGAGTACTCAAATTATACTGTATATATATATATATATATATATATATATATGTGGGTGTTTATATGTGTGTGTGTGTGTTTATATTAGATGTTAGACATGCATACACATTGTTAAGACACTGAAATCCAACATAGAATTCATCAGCTAAGTCCAAGTTTGGCACACAAGTAGAAATAATATTTCATTCATTGACAAGAAGCTTTTAACACCAAAGATAAAGAACATTAGTTTAATCCTATACAATGGAGACAATCTGTAAGAAATGAGTTTCTGAAACAAACTTTTTTATTGCAGGGTGGCGTTGCTTTCACGATATTGAAGGGTGCACTGAAAATCTACTACAAGCAACAGCAATACCTTCGCCAGGCAAATCGCATCATCAAGGACTTCCCCACCGAAGAAGATGCCTCCTCATCTGTGTAAAAATCAACTTCTGCTGAATGCAGTACCACAGAAATCAAAACTGTGACCAGTACTGTGTACCACAGAAATCAAAACTGTGACCCTCAAGCTGGAATCATTTCTTCATTGTAAAAAATACAATCCGACCCACATGCTGGAATCATTTCTTCATTGTAAAAAAAAAAACTCCCAACCCACACACTGTAAAAAAAAAAATTAAACTGTGACCCTCAAGCTGAAATCATTTCTTCATTGTAAAAAATACACTCCGACCCACATGCTGAAATCATTTCTGCATTGTAAAAAAAAAATTCCAATCCATACACTTTAAAAAAAAAAAACTCTGACCCACAAGCTAGAATAATTTCTACACTGTAAAAAATATAAACTCGAACCCACAAGCCGGTATCATTTCTGCACTTTAAAAAAACAACTCCCAACCCACACACTGAAAAACGATTAAAAAACAAACAAACTTGGACCCACAAGCTAGAATTATTTCTTCATTGTAAAAAAAAAAAAACCCACTCTGACCCACAAGCTGTAATCATTTCTTCTTTGTAAAAAAAAAACAAACCCAACCCACAAGCAGAGATCTGACCCACACACTAATAAAAACAAACTCGGACCCACAAGCAGAAATCTGACCCACACACTAAATAAAAACAAACTTGGACCCACAAACTGAAATCATTTCTACACTGTAAAATCACATCCTCCAAACAAGATGGCCTATTTCATTACAGCACATTCGATCACTAGTGATTAATTCGGGCTTTCTGCTTGCGCAATACCAATGACATCACAACAGCCATGTTATGCTGAGTTGTTACAAATCTGTAATACGCAACCTTGCAGAATTTCTTCTTCAAAGTCCTCTGTTCACATTTTATCAAATGAATTGGAGAGATAATCTGAATAATTTTCATCTTTTATTTTTGTGTGTTATTACTAGTATGTAATGAAGATGTCACTTTATAAAACACACCCAGTCTATATCACACTCATATCGAACCCTCACCCAATATCGCCCCTCCGACTGATTTTGGGGTTTCAGGGTGATGTGAAATAGGGTGTGTCTTATCATCGATTCCCAACAGCTGAGTTTTACGGGAGAATGTGAAGAGGAAGAAACTTTGTGTTGATTAGATTCAGCGCGAAATAGTTCATTGAGGAAAGAAAGATAACTCTGCATTGAAAGGAATATATGTGGGAGAAAGATGTGAAAATTGTATACTTGTATATTATGTTTTGTTATTTTAAAATGTGATGCATTGTGTTTTTTTTGCAGCTGTGTGATGCGGCCTGTTGACAGTTCCAGTATTGTTGTGTTGTGATTTCCCTCAGCTGTTTTTGTGATTTTTATAAGTATTTCAGCTGCCACCAAGTCAAATCTGCCCAATGCTTTTAAATCGTAACCACGGTCAGTTGTCAGTTTTGAGTCTGTCCTCTTTGTCTCATGATGCTGATTGGTTTCTGTAAGTCAGCTGTTTATATTAACTCTTTCATTCATGCAATGTAGAGCGGTGTTAGTGAATAAGCCCATATCTGCACAGTATGTACACAAACAAAATACAATTGTAAGTGTTTGTTGACAATAAATGCATTTCTTGAATGTGTTTCGTGGATGTCTCACTGATGTCTCTCGGATGTCTTGCGGATGTCTCATTGATGTCTCGTGGATGAAGTTTGGTTTACTGTAAGTTAACATCTCGATGTGTTTTACTGTAGCAAGACATTTCAGGGACTGATTCCAAAAAATTTCAAAATAAAGGATGTCAAATTAGGTGCTACCTTCTTCGACCAGGTAGGCAGGTTGCAGCCCTCAAAATTGCAAAATAATCGGTTACTGCAACATTTTTCTAGTCTGAGGGAGGGGGTAGTTGTTGCAACCCTGTAGATCCAATGCTGCAATCTTAGTTACAGAATCATTTGTAATGTGACTCATTGGTTGTAAATCAAAAACCTCACTTGGACAATGAAGTTGCTGTGACCTTGTGAACTGTTCCGTTTATGTGCCAAGTATCCCCACAGGGATCTCTCTTTATGGAAAGATTTGACAGTTCTTTTTATCGTGTTGATGACGTATATATCGAAACACTGTGTTGAATTTATTGGCTATCTATCAACATCTGTGATGCTGCCATTAGCAGGATAATTTTACATTCTGTAATGTCAGGTGTTATAAACAGCCATTGAACTGTATAAATGTACTGCAACTTTACAAATTTTTTATTTTTTTTTTTGTGTATGTGAATTTGAACTCTCTCATTTTTTTCTGTTTTAATAGCCATTTGGAAAAGTGTTTACAATACAATTTATTGACAGTGAGTTCCTAAAGGAAATTTCTTATATGTCTCATACAAAACCACCTTATCTGAAGCCAATTTATCTTCTCTTTTGATAAAAGTTTTGAAGATTTTGGCCGCTCCTGTCACAATTTTGAAAATAATCTTTTGATGACATACCGTAGATTGGGAACTTTACTCAATGGTTTTAATTTGTTCACGATTTATCATTTTTTCGCAAAATTAAACCCATAGTGTATATCAATAGTATATCAAAAATATTTCAATGCTTTCATATTAAATTGAAATATAATAAAAGCAGATTCCCTATAACATGAAATTAAAATCCATCACAATTGTGCTTTGTAAGAAATTGTGAAATATGGCAATAGTTCCTCTCTCCCTTGCAGTTGCCCTCGAAGCAGTAGTTCATTGAGGATTTCCACACTACCTTGCAGCAATAGTTGTGACTGTTTCCTCGAGATAAATAACATATATTGGTGATATTAATATTTCCATTTGTGTTTCGAAAGGATGTCGGCAATTAATTCCTCTGTAAGAAGATTTTTAAGTAAAAAAGATGGTCTTGGATGAAATGTATAGGAAAGGTTTACTTTGTGAACTCACTTTTGGCGAAAGAGTGTACTGTTTAATGGATTTATCTTGACAGTGGAATAATTCAGACAATATTATTGTTCATCAGTGAAATTTGGTATTGAGAATTTCCTGTTTCTTTCACTCAATACATTCAACTTAAACTTACTTTTCATATTGAAGGAAGAAGTTTGTACTAGTCAGTTGATGAATGTAATGGTTATAACACATGTGTAGTATATGTATGTAGTGTACACAAACATGTGATAGTTATAACACACACATGTAATAGTTATAATACAAACATGTGATGGGCTAGTTATAAAATGCACAATTGCATGAAATAATTATGATCTGTAACACACGTGTAATAGTTATAACACACATACAACATTGACAATGCACACATGTAATAGTGATAAGAATAAAGTACATATTTTCTTATATCACTATATTCTTTAGATGTTAACATTGAATTTTTACTTGAAGATTTAGGATATAGATTAAATGTGATCACTACAGGTATTTCTTCGTCTCTTTCTGGTACGGCATGGATGTTATTTATTTAATATTTAGGTAGGGAATTAATATCACTGACAATTTTATTTGTATGTTTCTAGTTTTTAATAAGGATAGACAGTTGAAATAATATGCATATTGTTGAATAACTCTCAAGACTTATTGTAAATTTTCCCCTCAGTTATATAATCAAGAAAGATACTTATCAGATTATTAGTGTACTTAATTGTGAAAACTACTTTCATTCAGGCCAGTTTTTTTGTAAACATATATTACTGTGACATTGAATTTATTTAATGGAGACAGTTTAACATTTTCTAATTGTTGATAATTATTGGCCACTGAATGAGAATGGACATCACTGGATCATTATAACAGATAATGATTATTATATGATGTGTGTTTCGTGCTGTAGAGGGGTTTATTTTTATAGCAGTAAGCAAGCATACTAACTTTTCTATGAAAGATGTTTAAAATCAGTAAAAGATTGATATTACAGTTACTTTTGTTGCAGTGAGCTAACTGTACAGGGTTTTATATTAGTGTACAACAGGTGTATCAGTTGTTGCTTTCAATAAACAGCTGAATGTAGTGCATTTGTTCTTCCATTCACTCATAGGAAAGGTGAAGATGATGAACAGTGATCAATCTCATAACTCCTATAAAGGTGAAGATAACGAATAGTGATCAATCTCATAACTCCTATAAGCAATACAAAATAGATAGTTGGGTAAACACGGACCGTTGGATATACCAGAGGTGGGATCAGGTGCCAAGGAGGAGTAAGCATCCCCTGTCCACCGTTTACGTCGGCCATGAGCTCTACATCTTGATCAGGTAAACGGAGTAAGCTGTAGTCAAAATCAGTGCGCCAAGAATGGCCCAACAATCGGTATGAAACAAGTCGGACCCAGTGACAGGTTGTGTGGGCAAACTAAATTGTTGTAACGACCATAGAATATGCGAAATGCTGACCTTAAACTAGACTGTTGAAACCCTTGTAACATCAACTTGTTTGCCTTGATTTAAAAACTGACTATGTGCAGAACAAACTCTTGTGTATTGAATCAGTTGAGACATAAACACCACATGCAGGTGATAATGGAATATTGCTACATAAGTATGGGAAGATGACGATGGAGAAGATGAAGTCATCCTGTTTGTCATAAAGTTGAATTGTTAGTTTGCCGGTAAACATCTACGTTGAAGGAAATATCTAGCAAGTATGAAGCAGATGTAGAAGACTGGTGTATTTTTTTTTTCTGAGTTCACTGGGATATATCGAATTGAAATGAATGAAAATGATTATTGTTGATAGATAAAACATCATCGATATATCTAAATGGAGGCCACAGCAAGAGATTTTTTCTTTTTATGTAGCTTTTGAATAAATTCTGCCACACAAGAATATAAAAACAAGTTAGCTAATAAAGGAGCACAATTTGTGCCCTTGAGAATTCCAACACCGATGTGACTCTCAGCACCTGTTAGACTCTCTACACCCGTGATGTGATTCCCTCCACGTGTATAACCTGGGATCGTAACCAGTTAGTCTCACCAAGGTATTGGGTATGTATCACACCAGAGCTCTTCACATTCCAGATATTAAATGTCTAGAAATACAGTGTAGTTCATCCCCATACAAAATGTCTAAAGGTTTATTACTATCCAATCAAAGTTGTAAAAAGTTTATCCTCCTCCCCTCAAAAAACGAGAACATTCAAAGGTCATCAGGTAACCCTATAGATAATTTTCTTTAAAGATTATGATAATTCATAAACGTTTTCTCACCGAGCTTTCTTGAGAAATTGTCTTGTTATAATTTGTATGCCAAACCATGCATTTCCCATAAGGCTCAATGCTGCCTCAATATAATTAGGTATACCGGTATTATTTTCAAAGTACATAATCAATTTCTATGTTGATGCCTGTTTATGTAAAACCAGGGTGATTTTAGCTTCTAGATTTTGTTTGATGAAAACTTTATTTGGCTAACTCAATACCTAAAACAAGATGGCTTCTCAGCTACAACTTTTAGTGTCTAGGAATAACTGAAGTCATCTGTTTGATAATTTGCTTTATTATTGGTTATAAATCAGGTGCATATACAACAACAAAACAAGAGGCCCACCGGCTTTAATTAAAGGTCACCTGAGTATCGCACAACGTAGAGTGTTGTGTGCAGATGGAGCTAATTTCTGCATCATTAAGACTATGAAAACTGCATATCCTTATGGTGAAATAAAGGATGTTAAATTTTTCTGCCTCTAGTCAGAGCCAAGTATAAGTCACAGATACCTTTCAAAATGAAGCATCAAAGGAGCCACCTACTGAAGCATCAAAGAGACAGGGACTATGAAATTCATACTATTTGTTCCGAAAAAATTTTGATGAAAATTTTGAGATGTTGAAAATGTTTAAAAGGCAATGACGAACAGGCATGGACAGCAAGAGATCATCTGAGTGACTCAGGTGACCTAAAAATAACTGAGTGACTCAGGTGACCTAAAAATAAGTGAAAAACATGAGATCGAAGTTGGTGTACATTTTGCCACAATATCGAAGAGATCATAATTGAAATGATAAAGTGCTATATAAAATTAATTCTTCTGAAAGAGGAAGAAAAGTATATGCAGATCAAGCAGGTTTCTAGAGAGAAAAAGATATATTAAAATATTTCCTTAATATCACATTCTTGGTAAATTCTAGACACAATATTGAATATTCACATTTAAACAATAAATTGTCAGTAATAATTCTCTATGCAAATTGTGACAAAATAGATAATAATAATAATAGATGAAATTTGTTGGTGACCCTTCAACACACTATAGGAATCTATACCCTATATTTCAAACAGAAACAGCTAAGTTAGATTTACAAGATATAAGTGTAAGCAATTACTATCCTTCAGAATAATACAGTCAATTTCATTGGTCGCGGGCTGGTCAAGAGAAGGGAGACAATTGTGCATATAAGTACAGGATTTGTGACGTCTCCCTGCTAAACAGTCCATAATTGTATATTATACAATGAATTTGCATTTATATAGGATTGGACAGCAGGCTATATGCCTATAAATGTCCTCTCCACAAAACTGTACTCTTCTTCTCTTAACAATCTATTGGATCATTTTTTTTTTTAAAATTGCAGTGTTCTAACAAAATTTAAAAAAAAATAAATATATATATATATATATATATATATATATATCATTGTTACTACATTTAAAACCTGTTAACTGACCACTTGCACAAAAACTAGCTTTGATTAGAAAGAGTGCCTACAGTGATTGTATAGATCACAAATGTGAAAGTAAAACCATACACAAATGTGAAATTAAAACCATGCATAAATGTGAAAGTAAAACCATACACAAATGTGAAAGTAAAACCATGCACAAATGTGAAAGTAAAACCATGCACAAAATGTGAAAGTAGATCTCAAAATGGTGGTCTAAACCAATATCAATGGTGGTTCAACATCAAAGATGTACTTTGTTAGAAAAATAAAATACAAAATAAAATTTGTTCAATGTACAATCACAAGAGAGCTATCACAGTGGTTTAAGTATTCAATGATATGGAATGATAATCAAAAAAGTAATATCAAATTAAACACCACAAACTCCATAGATCTGATGTCATCACAATGGTTTAAGTATTCAATGAAATAATAGAATGATTATCATAAAAGTAATATCAAATTAAACACTACAAACTTCACAGATCTGATGCCAGTAAAAAATCACTGGAAAAAAACCCAAACTTATATCAAAATTGTATCATTAATAACAGTAAGAAATTATAACACAGGCAGTTAGTTATTACATCAGACACATCACACAATTAATGGACTTCAAATGTCCCTTATTTACAGTATTGCCCTCAATCAGCTCAGTCTGTAGTTGTCAGTATTTTTATAACATTTAATATCAATACTTTGATAGCAAGAAACACACACTATTTATATACATGTATATATATTGCATCTCCCTTGTCTGGGTGATCTTAATGTTTGTGTAAATGTTTAATACGAATGTATTGTCATGGACTAGAATCATGCATTTATATTCTTGTGATTTGACACAGATCTCGAGATATGGTCTCTCGAAAATTGAAAATTGAAAATCAAATCCAACTGATCTACACACAGTCAAATAAATTCTGATTAAACACTCTCAGGATTGTCAGATCAGAAAGAAACACTGTCAATAAAACATAATAAATAACAGAAACATACATAATAAAAATACAGGTAGATATTGGTAATTATTAAGGTTGACCTATGACCTTGTTTTCTCTATGAATTTGACCTTGACTTCTGACTTTGGCCTTGTGACAGGAAGCCATTTGTGACTAAGATCCTGATCGTCTTTGACTTTTATAGAGTACCTCCGTAGTAGCTCTCGAACTATCGTCTGTAAAAAAAATAATCAAATAAAAAAACTGCCTCACATCAAACGGAAATATTAGCACAGGCTAAACAGCATCATAATCATAGTAAAGCAGTAAAATATTGTAAATCATGACATCATAATCATAGTAAATAAATAAAATATTGTAAATCATGACATCATAATCATAGTAAATCAGTAAAATATTGTAAATCATGACATCATAATCATAGTAAATCAGTAAAATATTGTAAATTATGGCATCATAATCATAGTAAATCAGTAAAATATTGTAAATTATGGCATCATAATCATAGTAAATAAGTAAAATATTGTAAATTATGATATCATAATCATAGTAAAGCAGTAAAATATTGTAAATTATGGCATCATAATCATAGTAAATAAGTAAAATATTGTAAATTATGGCATCATAATCATAGTAAATCAGTAAATTATTGTAAATTATGGCATCTTTTAGTTTTATTTGAAATGAAAGTTTCTCGATTCCTAGAGAATGTCGATTGATGAGATGTTTTAACATGCCAAAACCTAAACATTTAGTGTAAATCTCTCTCTCTCTCGTAGTGAACCTAAACATTTAGTGTAAATCTCTCTCTCTCTCGTAGTGAACCTAAACATTTAGTGTAAATCTCTCTCTCTCATAGTGAACCTAAACATTTAGTGTAAATCTCTCTCTCTCTCGTAGTGAACCTAAACATTTAGTGTAAATCTCTCTCTCTCTCGTAGTGAACCTAAACATTTAGTGTAAATCTCTCTCTCTCTCGTAGTGAACCTAAACATTTAGTGTAAATCTCTCTCTCTCGTAGTGAACCTAAACATTTAGTGTAAATCTCTCTCGTAGTGAACCTAAACATTTAGTGTAAATCTCTCTCTCTCTCTCGTCGTGAACCTAAACATTTAGTGTAAATCTCTCTCGTAGTGAACCTAAACATTTAGTGTAAATCTCTCTCGTAGTGATTAATGATCATTGTCTCACCTTCAGTATATTCCATACCAGTCGCTGCCCTACACATCCTCGGGGTCCCGCCCCGAAACAAAAAATCCGATCCTTGTCTTCTACATTGCTGCAAGAGAGTTTCCATTCTTTATTAAGTGCACATTTTTTGCTCATGTTTATTGAAATATTGTTTTTCTTGTCAAAAATTCATCACAAAGTTGAATTTGTGCAAATAATTATGAACATATCAACTACATCTCTTTCAACGTCATGACTTGATTTACATAATCATATCAGAGTAATTTTTAACTGCAATCCTTTACTGCAATAACATAGTCCATCTCCAATTTTGACAAAGGACCAAGGCTATATTATAACTCAACGGTACATAATTTCTACAACTACCTGAATAAAACAGGGCAAAATCTCCCCTAGAGAGTCCACAGACAACTATCTGAATAAAACAGGGCAAAATCTCCTCTAGAGAGTCCACAGAGGAATGGGGATGTTAAAGAAATGAAATCTGACTCCAGTATTTACACTTCTTGTCTACATTTCCAGGATGGCAACATGAAAAGCCACGTGAAGAAAATAGATCATATTATGGTTTTCTTCATTTCTCACCTTCATACGGGAAGGAAAGGATTAATGTGCTTCATATCTTGAAGTGTGTTTATTTCTGTGTTTGAAATTAAAGCTTAACCTGGAATTCGTCTGTGAAATAAGCATAGATTCATCTGGCATTAAATGATTCACAACTCGTTTGTCATTAATATTTTTCTCAGAAAATAAAAATTAAAAAAATAAAATCCTCCCAACCACTCCATACTTTTTGGTGACCCTGGATGATAATCTACTAATTAAGTTGAATTGGCCATAAAGTAAAATATTTGATGAACATGATGAAACAGCAAAACATTGGTGAATGTAAAGATAAAATGACTTCTGTCTGTCAGTTTTGATTATACCTCTCTATCAAGAAATCTCGTTTTATCTTAGGTGCACACACACACAGTGAAGAGAGCTGTTTATAGCTAGATGTATCCGACTTTGACCCTACCTTTCCTTCCATCGATCTGGATTAAACTGGTCTGGGAACTGGAATATTCTGGGATCTCTGTGACCATGGTAAGACATGTACACTAGAGCATGCCCCTTGGGAATGTGGTAACCGTTCAGGTTGAAATTCTGAAAAAATTGAATTGTCATCCAAAAACATACTTCTGCAATTCAAGGGTAATTCCATAGAAAGAAGATTACTTTGTTTAAAGCAATGATACCTGGTTGGCTACTCGTCGTCCTCCTAAGAATGGGGGAAACATTCTCTGAACCTCCAACAATACCGCCTCCAGCTCTTTCTCATCCTCCAACAGGCTGGTCTGTCTGTCTGTCTGTAATCAAAATACAATAACATCAAAGGTTATATTTTTATCACATAACTGGAGTACATTACTGAACTTTATATTTCGGTGTAATTTGAGATGTTGCCTTAAAGATCATTGTGTGCAATTTTGGTTATTTACATACTGACAAACAAACTGAACATTCACGGAAGTTACGTCTCACTGATAAATCTGACAAAGTACAATCACAGAAATAGTCTTGTGAAATATAATTGATATAAGTATGGTACTGTATCAAAATTAAAGAAAATTCCACAAGAACAGTTTCATATATCTGTATCCATTTATTTCATTACAATCAGATATTTGCTGTGATATCTTTGTAAGTGAGGCTAATTTTAAGGTCACAAGGACAGCGAGATCAATATTGATAACAGGGTCTTGGATAGTGAGATAGATTAATATTGACAACAGGGCCTTGGATAGTGAAATCAATATTGACAACAGGGCCTTGGATAGTGAGATAGATTAATATTGACAACAGGGCCTTGGATAGTGAAATCAATATTGACAACAGGGCCTTGGATAGTGAGATCAATATTGACAACAGGGCCTTGGATAGTGAAATCAATATTGACAACAGGGCCTTGGATAGTGAGATCAATATTGACAACAGGGCCTTGGATAGTGAGATTGATATTGACAACAGGGCCTTGAATAGTGAGATCAATATTGACAATAGGGCCTTGGATAGTGAGATCAATGTTCACAACAGGGCCTTGGATAGTGATATCGATGTTCACAACAGGGCCTTGGATAGTGAGATCAATATTGACAACAGGGCTTTGGATAGTGAGATCAATATTGACAACAGGGCCTTGGATAGTGAGATCATTGTTGACAACAGGGCCTTGGATAGTGAGATTGATATTGACAACAGGGCCTTGGATAGTGAGATCAATATTGACAACAGGGCCTTGGATAGTGAGATCAATATTGACAACAGGGCCTTGGATAGTGAGATCATTGTTGACAACAGGGCCTTGGATAGTGAGATCAATATTGACAACAGGGCCTTGGATAGTGAGATCAATATTGAAAACATGGCCTTGGATAGTGAGATCGATGTTGACAACAGGACCTTGGATAGTGAGATAAATATTGACAACAGGGCCTTGGATAGTGAGATCAATATTGACAACAGGGCCTTGGCTAGTGAGATTGTTGTTGACAACAGGACCTTGGATAGTGAGATCCATATTGGATAGAAGAAATTCTACAGTGGCAGTTTTAGTTTACCTAAATGAACCACAGAGACTTGCCACGAAGAATCAGAACTCATCAATGATAGTTTCCAGTACAAGTTTATTTTCTAAAGTAGAAGCCATTACTAACAGTGATAATTTTTTGTGACAGGTCTCTGTGAATGAACACGAGGTTCTAGACAGGTCTCTGTGAATGAACACGAGGTTCTAGAATCTGTCACAGGTCTCTGTGAATGAACACGAGGTTCTAGACAGGTCCCTGTGAATGAACACGAGGTTCTAGACAGGTCTCTGTGAATGAACACGAGGTTCTAGACAGGTCTCTGTGAATGAACACGAGGTTCTAGACAGGTCCCTGTGAATGAACACGAGGTTCTAGACAGGTCTCTGTGAATGAACACGAGGTTCTAGACAGGTCTCTGTGAATGAACACGAGGTTCTAGACAGGTCTCTGTGAATGAACATGAGGTTCTAGACAGGTCCCTATGGTGTCCGGATAGGGCCATTTGCAAAAGCATGACTGCACGTTAGTCACAACACACCGTCACAACTTTACACAACAAGCCTTCACGCCAACAAACAACACACCATCACAACTTTACACAACTTGCTATCACTCTGCTAAGCAACGCGCCTTCGCTTGTTGGCGTGACGGCGCAAAGGCAAGTTGTGTTAGCGTGAAGGGGCGTTGCTTGTCGGCACAAAAGTGCATTGCTGGTTGGCGTAAAGGCGTGTTGTAACTAATGCGCAGTCACGCTTTTTGCAAATGGCCCTATTCAGACACCATAGGGACCAATGAATGAACATGAGGTTCTAGAATCTGTCGCAGGTCCCTGTGAATGAAGATGAGGTTCTAGAATCTGTGACTGGTCCCTGTGAATGAACTCTAGAGATAATCTGTGAGGGTAGCTTCTTGTAATTTTATGTAGATATGAATTCCTTACTTTTAATTAGGAATCTACAGTATTGAGGACAGAAGTGAGGTCAATATTGAGGACAGCGCCTTAGAAAACAATTACCTGATGACTTCCAATCTGGATCAGAAGTGAGGTCAATATTGAGGACAGCGCCTTAGGAACCAATGCTGATGTAAACAGAAGGAGATGATTATCAACGAAATCTCCCCGAGTTCCGAGTGGACACTGCTGGATTCGTTTTGGGAAGTGAGATGTGCCATTAGATTTATTCTGTTTTATTATGCCCAGTAGGTCATCCTGCAACAAAAATTTACATTAATGCCAGTTATCTCAGATTTAATAGCTTTATTATGTCCAGTAGGTCATCCTGCAACAAAACTTTACATTAATGCCAGTTATCTCAGATATAATAGCTTTATTATGTCCAGTAGGTCATCCTGCAACCAAACTTTACATTAATGCCAGTTATCTCAGATTTAATAGTTTTATCATGTCCAGTAGGTCATCCTGCAACAAAACTTTACATTAATGCCAGTTATCTCAGATTTAATAGTTTTATCATGTCCAGTAGGTCATCCTGCAACAAAACTTTACATTAATGCCAGTTATCTCAGATTCAATAGTTTTGAGAACCTTTCACTTTCACAGATGTAATGTAGTTCTAGATCATCGGTTATCTGTGTACACTGTAGAGCACCTGTTTGTGTGGTGTACAGGTCTTAAACAAGGACAGAGAAAGAAAATTTTCTACGCAACATATCAGAGTAAAAACAACAAGATGTACTGTGAGCAATGCTCACTAAGAATACCCCCCGCTTACCCCAATCTCCCAAAGGGTGTTTTAAATAGGTATAAATGACCTCTTTCCTGAGTGTAAAAATATGGTATGCCTTTGTAGAAGAAAATGGAAGATATAGTCCGAACACAAATCCATGGCATAAACCTATAATTTTGACCTTGAGATCAAAGGTCAAGGTCTTAAAGAGGTCATGTGTACATGACACATAGTCTCGTGGTGATACACCCATGTCTTATGGTATGACTATGTCAAAACCCTATAATAAATTTTGACCTTGAGGTCAAAGTTCAAGGTCATATAGAGGTCATGAAGGTACTCGACACATCGTCTCATGGTGATACACTCATGTGTCAAATATAACATGCCTATGTCAAAGAACAAAGAAGTCATGGCCCTGACACAAATCCATTGTAAAAACCTTTAATTTTGACCTTGAGGTCAAGGTCATATGGAGGTCATGAAGGTACGTGACACATTGTCTCATGGTGATACACTCATGTGTCAAATATGGTATGCCTATGTCAAAGAACAAAGAAGTTATGGCCCGGACACGAATCCATTGTAAAAAACCTTTAATTTTGACCTTGAGGTCAAGGGTCAAGGTCAAATAGAGGTCATGAAGGTACTCGACACATCGTCTCATGGTGATCTACCTGTGTGCCAAATACGGTATGCCTAAGTCAAAGAATTTATGGCCCGGACACGAATCTGCACAGACAGACGGACGGATGGACGGACAGACAGACAGACAGAGTGATTCCTATATACCCCCCAGAACTTCGTTCGGGGGGTATAATAATCTATTTATTTTGAATTTCTCATTTTGGGGGTGGAAGGGGCGCCCCGGTGGTGGTGGGCAGTTATTGTTGATTAAAAAAAAAGTTGTCTTTGATAACCACAATAATGTTAATTTCCCACATTCCAATTAAGGAACTAAGATGAGGTGTCAGAACTAGTTTCGTGGACTTCACGGGTACCCCTATCCAACAAAACTTCAAACTACAATAAAATAATAATACAAACCACAATAAAATATACAACGTGTAATGTTTTTTAACATACAAAAAGCATATCCACAAATTTACACCCCAACAAAACTTTAAAATCTCCACTTTCCACAAATTTACACCCCAACAAAACTGTAAAATCTCCGCAATCCACGAAATTACATCCCTACAAAACTTTAAAATCTCCACATTCCACAAAATTACATCCCTACAAAAGTTTAAAATTTTGACAATCCATGTAAACTGGCCCTAACAAATTAAAACGACTCCATTAATTGACTGTGTTAAGAAACTATTTAAAATTATGCAGGAAATGGTAATAAACTGAATTTATAAAAATAATTATAGAGTTTGGAAAACAGTTGCATTTTGTATGAAATAATTAGAAATACAGTGCATATGCATGGACAATGAAATCAAGTTTTTATCAAGGACATCAAGACATAAAAAACTGGGTATCATGTAACCTTTTTTAAACTGGTTGTCAAGCAAGAAAAAATTAAAACCCCACTAAAATAAGTTACTGTGGGACATAGTGATGTAGTTAATGTAGTTAATAGTTACTGTGGGACATCATGATTAAGTTATTGTAGTTAATGGTTACTGTGGGACATCGTGATTAAGTTATTGTAGTTAATAGTTACTGTGGGACATCGTGATTAAGTTATTGTAGTTAATGGTTACTGTGGGACATCGTGATTAAGTTATTGTAGTTAATAGTTACTGTGGGACATCGTGATTAAGTTATTGTAGTTAATGGTTACTGTGGGACATCGTGATTAAGTTATTGTAGTTAATAGTTACTGTGGGACATCGTGATTAAGTTATTGTAGTTAATGGTTACTGTGGGACATCGTGATTAAGTTATTGTAGTTAATAGTTACTGTGGGACATCGTGATTAAGTTATTGTAGTTAATGGTTACTGTGGAACATCGTGATTAAGTTATTGTAATAACAGAGTGCCAAAGAAAGCAACCTAATGTCTAAGAAACACCTCACCTTGGCTTCCAAAGCTCTGCAGAAGGATGATCCTCCCGCCAGCGGGAGTTTGATGGACACAGGAACAGAAATAATACCTACAACACAGAAAATTATGTTAGCAGGCATGAGGGATCTCTACAGAAAAATACAACATCTATAGCCACATTCATATACCATATTTCAACTTTACAAGAATATGAAATATCCCTATAAAGCAGTTTGTACAAATTTTTTAAAAAGTTTTCAAGAGCTAATTTTCATTAATTTTCCACACCCAATTTCAAACACAACATTTAATCAACCAAATCAATGTATACCAACATTTAAATAAACAATGATAGATAAAGTCAAATAGGATTGGTTGGAAATTGAAGAAATTTTAAATGTTCGATGACAAAAGCTAAATTTCTATGACAACAAAGTACACCGTGCCCAATCTTATTGCCCGTGACTTTCAAAAGATCAAAGTAATTCAAAGGCTTCCCTTTACCTGTATGAACCATGCATTATTCATCAAAATCATCTTTTATCAAAAAATTCCTTAAAAAGCCCCATTTACAAAAACTTCACCATATTGGCTGCAGTATATATTAATATACATATTGCTGATAGCAAGAAGGTACTTTTTTGTGGGGTGGGGTGGGGTGGGTGGGGTGGGGGGACTGAGGTATATATAAAGGATTACTACTGATATGCTGAAGCAAGCTTGTCTTTAACTTGTCATACTTTTGTAATAATTGATCAGAAAATTATTTTTTTTGAAAACTGTCGACATTTCCCATTACAATGGTGACCTCAAAAAAGAATTGAAATGGGACAGAAATGAATTTAGAGAGAACATTTTGGTGAAAGGTAATTTCATATGAAATCATATTCATGGAGAATGTGTTCTTGAGAACTTAAATATGGCATTATGGTAAGTCAGAAAAGGTGAATCCATGTATATTCATAATGAATTTCATGTAATTCTACCTAGAGTCAAGTCACAAATAATGTTCTGCTCTTTGAAACCAATAGTCTGTATATTGTCATGTTGTGCATGGAAACTTCCATTTGTAAAGATTTAGTACAGATAAGATAAGATAAGTTTATTCCAATTTTGGGCCCAGAGGGCATAACAGTAAGACAGTTTATAAAGAAGGAAATTCAAAAAAGAAAGAAAGTTTACAACATTAACTACAGGTTACATAGACTGCAAACTGCATGTGGATGCAGCATGTTGGGGAAACAAGTACATACATAATTATATGAATTGCTAATCATGTATATATACAAGTAAATTGACAGTATCAGTATTATACCAATATATGCACGCGAGTCACAACGATTTACGCATTACTGTGGAATCATCAATGTTCGTGGATTTCGTGGGTCACTCGTACCCATGAATTTACGTGTCCTTGAACATTTTTTTAAAACCAAGTAGAGATATCTCTCCTAGTGACATTGTATTGCTTACCCACGAAATTACAAATATTTAAATACAAATAATTACTGTAGGAAAAGGGGTAGGTAAATCCTGCTTACTTAACGGAAGGTGATTATCGGCCAAATACAACTAAAGTAGATTCCTTATTTTGCACGAGTACTTATCATCGCAAAATGACTCGTGGACGTCAAACCCCGAGAAAATAAATTCGCGAGTGTTCTGTTGATCAAGTGTTTTTGCATGTATTTTAGCAATATAAAAATAAAAGCGAGAATTTTTTTTTCACGAGTGATGTTTCTCGCGAAATTACGCGATAATAAATTCCTCGAATATATTTAAGAATTTACAGTAATCGGCAACGTTATAGAGACATTAATGGACTCTTTTGCAGTGAGAAATATTCACCATGCTGATATTCTAGCTAAAAATTTCTTGCATGCAAATAAAAGTTGGTTTACAATATAATCTGTTTTTGTTAAAAACAAATGTCTTCCCAGCTCCACAAATTGAAAGTGCTTTAAATTACAACCTCCTCCCCTTAATGCACTGCATGGTATGGGGGACAAAGCATGAGCAGGAACATAGACATTATGGATGGTACTTTGTGCATTGAGGAAAAAGATTGAGAAAATGTTCAACATCGATGTGACCAATGTCATTGCTGTATAATGATACAAAAGCAATAATTGCTATGCTGAAGTACCAGTAGGAAAATGGACATACCCTTGTATATGAAAAAAGCTACAAAACACTCCTCTTTGATCCACTGTAAATTGTAGGAAAATATTAGATCCCTGATCAGAACAATGTGAACATCATTAAATGATAATGAATTATTGCACAAATTTTTCAAGACTATCCAATAAGCCACATAGGAGAAGTGTTCCCAAGATATTTTACAACATCCATCCCTCTTAGATCCACTATAACTTTAAGGATAATAATTGGATCCTCCTGTTCTGACAATATGCACAACTAGAAATGGCAATGAAGTATTGTACAAAGTTTCAAGTCTATTGGATAAGCCATATAGGAGGAGAAGTGTTCACAAGATTTACGACGGACAGAAAGTACAAAAACAATATGTCTCCCCCTTGAAGAGGAGAGACATAATTATGCAGTGTTTGAAATTAACCATAGACCGATAGACCGAGTCTATGTCAAATGACACTGGTCTATGCCAATTGTAAATGATTAGACCAAATTGTCTATGCCAATTTTCTAGGTTTAAAGTAATGAGTTATCCCAAAGGACCCTGGTCAGTCGTCGTCTGATAAACGTTAAGAGGAAAGGAGGATATTGTTATGGAAAGAAAATATGCTTTTTAAGTACATTAGAAGTAAATAACAATTAATGTTTTAAATTTGTGTTATTTTTTTTCCAATGTTGCGGTCTATGCCAATACAATAAGGTCTATGTCATCATGTTTTGGCATAGACCCGTGGTCTACACCAAGTTTTAAACCAATTCCGAACACTGATTATGAAGACATCATTCACATCGAGGGATCTATCTAGGTTTTGAGGAAAATTGAGTTCATTCTAAAGATCATGAATTTGCCATCACTGATGGAACTCGGTATACATTTCAAAAGAAAGACTGTCACTGATCTCATATCTGTTCTGCAGGCCTGACACTGAAAACATTACACATCAGTAAATTACCATGCCAATGGGTGGTCGTCAAGTCGATGATCTTTTCAGCAGTTTCTTCTGCGTCTTTGAAGTCCATCCCTAAGAAGAGGCTGAGACAGATTTCTGTACACAACGACTTCATAAAGGTGTACAAGGATACCTCACATCTAGGAATGATAAAATACAGTCAGGCCCAGTTCATCAGAAACTGATTATTCTGATAATTCTGTCTGCCTGACATCAGTAGCTTACACTGAATTTCCTCCTAATAATGATACTTAACATTTTACTAATCAGTCAGTAGCAGGACTCAATTTTTTAATCTTTGGAAAATGATTTGACACATTTTTTAAAAGAATACAATCAATTCATCATTTCACAAAATGCTGTGTTCCCTTAATTGATAATTCTATCAATCTGATGTCAGAAGATACATACAGACTATTAAGTCCTGGTTGGCTAGATACTGTAGATAATAGTAAATCATTCGAATTCAATGGGGGCAATTTTCGTGGATTGGTGATATCCAATAAACAGAAAGCAAGAAATGTTAAATCTCCTCAAGAAAGCATAAGTAACTGTATACAGTTTTAAAATTGTAGTATTGGGGTACCCATCAAATCCAAGCAAACTGATTCCTCCCCCCTGTATTATAATGATTTCATGTACAGGATTGAGAACTATATCTCGGTGGACAACTTACAGGCAGCCCAGCTGATGTACTCTGTCCTCGACAATTCTGAAAGTAGAATCAGAAAGTAGATTCAGAGTAAAGGAAATGAATGTTCTAGAGCAGACTAGTTACATCAAACTTTTTGGAATGCAACCCAGTTGAAAAACAAATAGTTTTCTTGCTTGCTATCAATAACATTGACAGTTCTGACTGGCATTTTTATTATGTGTTTGACGTCAAACAAAAGTTCTTCTAGTGCTTTTGATAATGTACAATGTATTTCTTATTCATCACAGCCTGACAAACCTCAAGCAGATTTTGTCCACTTTAGAAGCAACATTTATACCGATCCACCAGCAACAGTTACTTCAGCATCATAACATCATTTATTTAATGAAATACACGGCGGCGATGGAGTTTTTAAAACAGTCACCTGAGTATCATACATTTAATGAAATACACGGGGGCGATGGAGTTTTTAAAACAGTCACCTCAGTATCCTACATTTAATGAAATACACGGGGGCGATGGAGTTTTTAAAACAGTCACCTGAGTTCATACATTTAATGAAATACACGGGGGCGATGGAGTTTTTAAAACAGCCACCTCAGTATCATACAACAAAGAACATGAATTAGAAGTGTGTGTGGATGGTGCAAACTTTGAGAAATGGATGTCCCTATTGTCAAAAAGATGTTCATTTCTCCTGATTCTGGTAAACCTTAGCGCCAAATATGAGCTGCATGTAGCTCTCAGTTACAAAACAAATATTCATTTTGTTCAGTTTAAACCATCTTAATAATTATCATTTTACTTGACAGACACAACATCATCCAGTGATTTTTTTTTGCACAAAAATACTAATATGTGGTGGATTCCCTTCTCAAAAATTATTCCAAATTAGCAATCCATTTTTCTCAATTTGAAATCAAGAAAATCATATGCAAGACTTACAAAACTGTGAATAGAAAGTGAAAGTACATCATACTCATTGTACAAAAAACTACTTCATATAAAAGCAGCATGATCATTATTGCACAGGTGTTCTATGTCTCCAATTCAAAAATGTCCCACAATGCAAAGTTAGGCATTTTCACTAAGATTATAAATAAATATACAGTTGGGCTTTTTTCAAGGAATATAATATTGGTGAAAATTGCTCTCGTATTTTCTGGTAATAAATGAAAAATGTTAAAAAGTTAACGACATACGACAGTGAACATGTACAGACTGCAATAGGTCACCTGAGTGACTTGATGATCTAAAATATGCATCTTTTAAAATCAAAGCCAAAATTTGTAAAAGGATAATTGTCTATGCTACATAAGCCGCAATACTAAATTACAGAGCAAAATATCTGTTGCAAGCCTTTGACTATACTGATTATTGACTGATGCGGGCCGAGTACATAGCGACAATAACAAAACAACTAATAGTATGCTGAATAATGCAGCTCTGAAACAGCACGAGTACCTAACATGGGTCGTGTCCTCAGCTTTGCCTTGCCGTGTTTACCTAAACGACAAAGGAGGGATTGACGTAATTATCATCCAGATGATAGGTTCGTCTGCCAGGACCTCTGAATTATCCCCGTCCAACTCTTGTCAAGTATTTAAATCAGGATTTTTTCACCATCTGTCTGAAACCAGCTGCATTTTTCAACACGAGATTTTAAATTTTTAGTGATAAAAAAAATGAAGGGGGGTAATAAGTAATACGATGCGTGAATGGGGCAGTACAGGAAAATCCCTGGCTACTGTAACTAAGACAACCTGCAAACAACTTGACAACATTTAACATGGTTGATATAATTTAAACCAGAATTATCACTTAATTAAATGAGATGTTATAGAGTTTGTTATGTAGTACATGTGTACTCGATATTATTTATTGACACATGTGATCTAGTTTCAAGCTTCTGGAAGTTTCCTGACATTCTATTTTTAGACCAATGTTTGGGAGAGTTCCATATAAAGCTGAAGTAACAATCCTGTTTATTCACACTGTATAGAAATATAATGTTTTAGATGTTTGTTTTAGTATAAACAGAAATAATTCTGCAGAATTACATTGGATATTGCATTACTGGGGACAGGCTTATTCTTGCATGTGAATTCATCTCAACAGTAACCAAACAATGGACACTGCTTTGTTAACTTTGATTACAGTAAATTAGTATTTTTTCATGGATATACAGTGGAACCCCGTTATTATGTTTTCCATTTTGTCACGATAAAATAACGTAATACCGGGGGCAACGTAATAAACGTTCCCAGTGAAATCCGTTAAAAATATCATTTGGAAATTGTATATCGTCCGTTGGTACTCCGTGAAGGGGTGTGTGAATATATCTTTACTGTTTCTTTGTTTAAAAGACTATGATACTTTGTTTTATTTACATCTTATCTTTAATGTCCGTAATTCTTCATGTTCTTATCCCTTTTCTTTATTTCGGTGTAGGATACATAAGGATGTTTTGATAAACGTTGCTTTTTCTGCATTCGTTTGGACCGCCATTTTGTTCAACTTTAAAACAATGCGTTCATGTAAATTTCTCTCAATAACTCGTTCCGGTTCGTATTCAACATTCGTATTAAAAAAATAACAAAACATCGTTTTTATTAAGTTCTCTAATTACACAATACACAACACAATAAAAAAAATCCCACCCCAAAAAACAACAAAACTATATACACAAAACGCACACGATACCCAACACTTACACACTTCTCACCAACGATAAACATGCACGGAGAACAATTTAAGCGCAATCCACATAAAAAAAATATAATGATGCACGAAGATTTCATTTATAACGCTAAATGATGGCACTAAAATCACGTGCGCATCAAGGGATTTTAAAATATTCCCTGAGGTAAATGACGTGCACGAATCGGCCGATAGATTGGTGTATGTATGGACGAGAGTTACGAACACCCAAGCTGCATGTCCAAACAACGAACAATTTTTTTAATTGAACACCTTTAGTCATCTATGTCCAAGCAGTTACCCAAGCAGTTGTAACATTGCTACGATAAATCTTGTCTTTCTTGTTTGGTACCAAAGCTGTCCGTGAATAGATTTTAATAGCGAAGGTAATCACACTATGCTGAACACGCAGGTGGTTGAGAGAAATTATTTCTTTGATTATCAAAATATGAAAAATGAAGTAAATTTCATAGAGTACAATTTCTAAATAAACATTATTTAATTGTTTATCACTGGCTTCTATACGGGGTATTCACCTGTATTGATGTCGCTAGATCTATCGAAGCGTGATCAGTCAAGCGTCTCTAATCCCCAAACAGACCAGGAAATTTACGTGGTGACTGCCTCAGGCAGTCAAGGTGTGAATGGCTTATTATTTTGAGAATCACTATTGAATAATTAGGGGTTTATTACGTTTTTGTCGGAATTTTTACAACGTAATACCGAGTCCCGGCATTTTAGGACAACGTAATAACGAGGTCTATTTTATATAGGTTTGTTAAGAAATGGTTTTGTGCTTTGAAATTCCAACGTAATATGCGGACTAACGTAATAAAGGGGGAACGTAATAACGGGGTTCCACTGTATTTTACTGTAAATAAAATGTTAAATTCATTAGATTCTTCTTATTGATTTTTTCTGGCATTTCGAGGGTAATACTGACCCTAAACAGAGTAACAAATATTAAATACTGACTAATCTGGCTGCAAGGAAATAGTTTGTATAACAGTCACCTCGATATGGTGGCCTGGTAGGAATCCAGGGAAGCGGGACAGAAAAGCTGGGACAAAGAGGTCCGAGTCTCTCTGGCTAGATCTCCTGAAATGAAAGTAAAATACAAATAAAATAGGGGAAAATCTCTCTGGAGATCTCTCCAAAAAATGAGAATAAAACATGAAATATGATCAATTAATTCATCCATGATATCAAATACAGAGAGGTCAAGGTCAACTTACTACAAGTATAATAATAAGCTCGCAATATAAACCTGAATTAAAGTGCATGTAAAATGATTTCTAATGATGCACCTCAGTGTTGAATTAGTCTACAGAAGAAGTTGTCAAAAATAGGTTTTACATGGAAACTATTGAGATGAAAAATTGGGAAGAAGGGGAGGAGGGGGGGGGGGGGGGGGGTCTCCCTCAAACATTTTGTCCCCTTATAGTCACTATGTAAAACAACTAGTCATGATGAAGCTTGGTAGAGCTAGCATGCTTCATTGCTTACCAGTCTTTCAAGCTACCTAGCAAAGGTCAAACTCATTTTGGGAGAGTGGGATAGCATCTTAAACCTCTACATAGTTTGGGACTTGCCTGGAAGATTTGTGACGGGCGACCAGGATGTCCAGACTGCTAAACTACAGTCTTGCAGCTAAATATTACTTTGATACTGGTAAATGAACATGCACTGAAAAATTCATTCTTCTCCCTTTTTAACATTATAACATCCCAGGACTTGTCTGCACAAATATACATGTAGCTAGCCCTAATAAATTATGTTTACATCACCCTAATTGTTCCCATAAAAAAATGTATGCAGTGAAACTTTCACTTATAAACCTAGAGCTAACAAATATACTGACCATCTGAGAACAAGATGTTGTCTCCAAATATTTCTCCCATAAACTGTTTATAGCCAAGATCTGTGGACTCGGAGCCATCTACAACAAATCAAAATACTGAAAATTCATTGGATTATATCAGCTATCTACAACAAATCAAATTATTGGAAATTCAAATTGATATCAGTAACTTAACTGTACCCAAGATATTAATTGTATCTGAGTATTAACTGTACCTGAGTATTAACTGTACCCCGAGATATTAACTGTACTCGAGATATTAATTGTTACCGAGATATTAACTGTGACTGTGATATTAACTATGTCTGTGATATTAACTGTGACTGTGATATTAACTGTGACTGTGATATTAACTATGTCTGTGATATTAACTGTGACTGTGATATTAACTGTGACCGTGTTATTAACTGTGATATTAACTGTGACTGTGATATTAACTGTGACTGTGATATTAACTGTGACTGTGATATTAACTGTGTCTGTGATATTAACTGTGATATTAACTGTGACTGTGATATTAACTGTGACTGTGATATTAACTATGACTGTGATATTAACTGTGTCTGTGATATTAACTGTGACTGTGATATTAACTGTGACTATGATATTAACTGTGATATTAACTATGACTGTGATATTAACTGTGACTGTGATATTAACTGTGTCTGTGATATTAACTGTGACTGTGATATTAACTGTGACTGTGATATTAACTGTGTCTGTGATATTAACTGTGACTGTGATATTAACTGTGTCTGTGATATTAACTGTGATATTAACTGTGACTGTGATATTAACTGTGACTGTGATATTAACTATGACTGTGATATTAACTATGTCTGTGATATCAACTGTGACTGTGATATTAACTGTGACTATGATATTAACTGTGATATTAACTATGACTGTGATATTAACTGTGACTGTGATATTAATTGTGACTGTGATATTAACTGTGATATTAACTATGTCTGTGATATTAACTGTGATATTAATTATGACTGTGATATTAACTGTGACTGTGTTATTAACTGTGACTGTGATATTAACTGTGACTGTGTATTAACTGTGACTGTGATATTAACTGTGATATTAACTGTGACTGTGATATTAACTGTGACTGTGATATTAACTGTGTCTGTGATATTAACTGTGATATTAACTGTGACTGTGATATTAACTGTGACTGTGATATTAACTATGACTGTGATATTAACTATGTCTGTGATATTAACTGTGACTGTGATATTAACTGTGACTATGATATTAACTGTGATATTAACTATGACTGTGATATTAACTGTGACTGTGATATTAACTGTGACTGTGATATTAACTGTGTCTGCGATATTAACTGTGACTGCGATATTAACTGTGACTGTGATATTAACTGTGTCTGTGATATTAACTGTGATATTAACTGTGACTGTGATATTAACTGTGACTGTGATATTAACTATGACTGTGATATTAACTGTGTCTGTGATATTAACTGTGACTGTGATATTAACTGTGACTATGATATTAACTGTGATATTAACTATGACTGTGATATTAACTGTGACTGTGATATTAACTGTGTCTGTGATATTAACTGTGACTGTGATATTAACTGTGACTGTGATATTAACTGTGTCTGTGATATTAACTGTGACTGTGATATTAACTGTGTCTGTGATATTAACTGTGATATTAACTGTGACTGTGATATTAACTGTGACTGTGATATTAACTATGACTGTGATATTAACTATGTCTGTGATATCAACTGTGACTGTGATATTAACTGTGACTATGATATTAACTGTGATATTAACTATGACTGTGATATTAACTGTGACTGTGATATTAATTGTGACTGTGATATTAACTGTGATATTAACTATGTCTGTGATATTAACTGTGATATTAATTATGACTGTGATATTAACTGTGACTGTGTTATTAACTGTGATATTAACTGTGACTGTGATATTAACTGTGACTGTGATATTAACTGTGACTGTGATATTAACTGTGTCTGTGATATTAACTGTGATATTAACTGTGACTGTGATATTAACTGTGACTGTGATATTAACTATGACTGTGATATTAACTGTGTCTGTGATATTAACTGTGACTGTGATATTAACTGTGACTATGATATTAACTGTGATATTAACTATGACTGTGATATTAACTGTGACTGTGATATTAACTGTGTCTGTGATATTAACTGTGACTGTGATATTAACTGTGACTGTGATATTAACTGTGTCTGTGATATTAACTGTGACTGTGATATTAACTGTGTCTGTGATATTAACTGTGATATTAACTGTGACTGTGATATTAACTGTGACTGTGATATTAACTATGACTGTGATATTAACTATGTCTGTGATATCAACTGTGACTGTGATATTAACTGTGACTATGATATTAACTGTGATATTAACTATGACTGTGATATTAACTGTGACTGTGATATTAATTGTGACTGTGATATTAACTGTGATATTAACTATGTCTGTGATATTAACTGTGATATTAATTATGACTGTGATATTAACTGTGACTGTGTTATTAACTGTGACTGTGATATTAACTGTGACTGTGTATTAACTGTGACTGTGATATTAACTGTGATATTAACTGTGACTGTGATATTAACTGTGACTGTGATATTAACTGTGTCTGTGATATTAACTGTGATATTAACTGTGACTGTGATATTAACTGTGACTGTGATATTAACTATGACTGTGATATTAACTATGTCTGTGATATTAACTGTGACTGTGATATTAACTGTGACTATGATATTAACTGTGATATTAACTATGACTGTGATATTAACTGTGACTGTGATATTAACTGTGACTGTGATATTAACTGTGTCTGCGATATTAACTGTGACTGCGATATTAACTGTGACTGTGATATTAACTGTGTCTGTGATATTAACTGTGTCTGTGATATTAACTGTGATATTAACTGTGACTGTGATATCAACTGTGACTGTGATATTAACTGTGACTGTGATATTAACTGTGTCTGTGATATTAACTGTGACTGTGATATTAACTGTGACATTAACTGTGTCTGTGATATTAACTGTGACTATGATATTAATTATGACTGTGATATTAACTGTGTGATATTAACTGTGACTGTGATATTAACTGTGACTGTGATATTAACTGTGTCTGTGATATTAACTGTGACTGTGATATTAACTGTGACTGTGATATTAACTGTGTCTATGATATTAACTGTGACTATGATATTAATTATGACTGTGATATTAACTGTGTGATATTAACTGTGACTGTGATATTAACTGTGACTGTGATATTAACTGTGTCTGTGATATTAACTGTGACTGTGATATTAACTGTGACTGTGATATTAACTGTGACTGTGATATTAACTGTGTCTGTGATATTAACTGTGATATTAACTGTGACTGTGATATCAACTGTGTCTGTGATATTAACTGTGACTGTGATATTAACTGTGACTGTGATATTAACTATGTCTGTGATATTAACTGTGTCTGTGATATTAACTGTGACTGTGATATTAACTGTGACTATGATATTAATTATGACTGTGATATTAACTGTGTGATATTAACTGTGACTGTGATATTAACTGTGACTGTGATATTAACTGTGACTGTGATATGAACTGTGTCTGTGATATAAACTGTGACTGTGATATGAACTATGACTGTGATATTAACTGTGACTGTGATATTAACTGTGTCTGTGATATTAACTGTGACTGTGATATTAACTGTGACTGTGATATTAACTGTGATATTAACTGTGACTGTGATATTAACTGTGACTGTGATATTAACTGTGTCTGTGATATTAACTGTGACTGTGATATTAACTGTGATATTAACTATGTCTGTGATATTAACTGTGATATTAATTATGACTGTGATATTAACTGTGACTGTGTTATTAACTGTGACATTAACTGTGACTGTGATATTAACTGTGTCTGTGACATTAACTGTGTCTGTGATATTAACTGTGACTGTGATATTAACTGTGACTGTGATATTAACTATGTCTGTGATATTAACTGTGACTGTGATATTAATTGTGACTGTGATATTAACTGTGATATTAGCTATGTCTGTGATATTAACTGTGATATTAATTATGACTGTGATATTAACTATGACTGTGTTATTAACTGTGACATTAACTGTGACTGTGTATTAACTGTGACTGTGATATTAACTGTGTCTGTGATATTAACTGTGACATTAACTGTGACTGTGATATTAACTGTGTCTGTGATATTAACTGTGTCTGTGATATTAACTGTGACTGTGATATTAACTGTGTCTGTGATATTAACTGTGACTGTGATATTAACTGTGACTATGATATTAATTATGACTGTGATATTAACTGTGATATTAACTGTGTCTGTGATATTAACTGTGTCTGTGATATTAACTGTGACTGTGATATTATCTGTGACTGTGATATTAACTGTGATATTAACTGTGTCTGTGATATTAACTGTGTCTGTGATATTAACTGTGACTGTGATATTAACTGTGACTATGATATTAATTATGACTGTGATATTAACTGTGATATTAACTGTGTCTGTGATATTAACTGTGTCTGTGATATTAACTGTGACTGTGATATTAACGGTGACTGTGATATTAACTGTGACTGTGATATTAACTGTGTCTGTGATATTAACTGTGACTGTGATATTAACTGTGACTGTGTTATTAACTGTGATATTAACTGTGACTATGATATTAATTATGACTGTGATATTAACTGTGATATTAACTGTGTCTGTGATATTAACTGTGACTGTGATATTAACTGTGACTATGATATTAATTATGACTGTGATATTAACTGTGTGATATTAACTATGTCTGTGATATTAACTGTGACAGTGATATTAACTGTGACTGTGATATTAACTGTGACTGTGATATTAACTGTGACTGTGATATTAACTGTGACTGTGATATTAACTGTGTCTGTGATATTAACTGTGTCTGTGATATTAACTGTGACTGCGATATTAACTGTGACTATGATATTAATTATGACTGTGATATTAACTGTGTGATATTAACTGTGTCTGTGATATTAACTGTGTCTGTGATATTAACTGTGACTGTGATATTAACTGTGACTATGATATTAACTGTGATATTAACTATGACTGTGATATTAACTGTGACTGTGATATTAACTGTGTCTGTGATATTAACTGTGACTGTGATATTAACTGTGACTGTGATATTAACTGTGTCTGTGATATTAACTGTGACTGTGATATTAACTGTGTCTGTGATATTAACTGTGATATTAACTGTGACTGTGATATTAACTGTGACTGTGATATTAACTATGACTGTGATATTAACTATGTCTGTGATATCAACTGTGACTGTGATATTAACTGTGACTATGATATTAACTGTGATATTAACTATGACTGTGATATTAACTGTGACTGTGATATTAATTGTGACTGTGATATTAACTGTGATATTAACTATGTCTGTGATATTAACTGTGATATTAATTATGACTGTGATATTAACTGTGACTGTGTTATTAACTGTGACTGTGATATTAACTGTGACTGTGTATTAACTGTGACTGTGATATTAACTGTGATATTAACTGTGACTGTGATATTAACTGTGACTGTGATATTAACTGTGTCTGTGATATTAACTGTGATATTAACTGTGACTGTGATATTAACTGTGACTGTGATATTAACTATGACTGTGATATTAACTATGTCTGTGATATTAACTGTGACTGTGATATTAACTGTGACTATGATATTAACTGTGATATTAACTATGACTGTGATATTAACTGTGACTGTGATATTAACTGTGACTGTGATATTAACTGTGTCTGCGATATTAACTGTGACTGCGATATTAACTGTGACTGTGATATTAACTGTGTCTGTGATATTAACTGTGTCTGTGATATTAACTGTGATATTAACTGTGACTGTGATATCAACTGTGACTGTGATATTAACTGTGACTGTGATATTAACTGTGTCTGTGATATTAACTGTGACTGTGATATTAACTGTGACATTAACTGTGTCTGTGATATTAACTGTGACTATGATATTAATTATGACTGTGATATTAACTGTGTGATATTAACTGTGACTGTGATATTAACTGTGACTGTGATATTAACTGTGTCTGTGATATTAACTGTGACTGTGATATTAACTGTGACTGTGATATTAACTGTGTCTATGATATTAACTGTGACTATGATATTAATTATGACTGTGATATTAACTGTGTGATATTAACTGTGACTGTGATATTAACTGTGACTGTGATATTAACTGTGTCTGTGATATTAACTGTGACTGTGATATTAACTGTGACTGTGATATTAACTGTGACTGTGATATTAACTGTGTCTGTGATATTAACTGTGATATTAACTGTGACTGTGATATCAACTGTGTCTGTGATATTAACTGTGACTGTGATATTAACTGTGACTGTGATATTAACTATGTCTGTGATATTAACTGTGTCTGTGATATTAACTGTGACTGTGATATTAACTGTGACTATGATATTAATTATGACTGTGATATTAACTGTGTGATATTAACTGTGACTGTGATATTAACTGTGACTGTGATATTAACTGTGACTGTGATATGAACTGTGTCTGTGATATGAACTGTGACTGTGATATGAACTATGACTGTGATATTAACTGTGACTGTGATATTAACTGTGTCTGTGATATTAACTGTGACTGTGATATTAACTGTGACTGTGATATTAACTGTGATATTAACTGTGACTGTGATATTAACTGTGACTGTGATATTAACTGTGTCTGTGATATTAACTGTGACTGTGATATTAACTGTGATATTAACTATGTCTGTGATATTAACTGTGATATTAATTATGACTGTGATATTAACTGTGACTGTGTTATTAACTGTGACATTAACTGTGACTGTGATATTAACTGTGTCTGTGACATTAACTGTGTCTGTGATATTAACTGTGACTGTGATATTAACTGTGACTGTGATATTAACTATGTCTGTGATATTAACTGTGACTGTGATATTAATTGTGACTGTGATATTAACTGTGATATTAGCTATGTCTGTGATATTAACTGTGATATTAATTATGACTGTGATATTAACTATGACTGTGTTATTAACTGTGACATTAACTGTGACTGTGTATTAACTGTGACTGTGATATTAACTGTGTCTGTGATATTAACTGTGACATTAACTGTGACTGTGATATTAACTGTGTCTGTGATATTAACTGTGTCTGTGATATTAACTGTGACTGTGATATTAACTGTGTCTGTGATATTAACTGTGACTGTGATATTAACTGTGACTATGATATTAATTATGACTGTGATATTAACTGTGATATTAACTGTGTCTGTGATATTAACTGTGTCTGTGATATTAACTGTGACTGTGATATTATCTGTGACTGTGATATTAACTGTGATATTAACTGTGTCTGTGATATTAACTGTGTCTGTGATATTAACTGTGACTGTGATATTAACTGTGACTATGATATTAATTATGACTGTGATATTAACTGTGATATTAACTGTGTCTGTGATATTAACTGTGTCTGTGATATTAACTGTGACTGTGATATTAACGGTGACTGTGATATTAACTGTGACTGTGATATTAACTGTGTCTGTGATATTAACTGTGACTGTGATATTAACTGTGACTGTGTTATTAACTGTGATATTAACTGTGACTATGATATTAATTATGACTGTGATATTAACTGTGATATTAACTGTGTCTGTGATATTAACTGTGACTGTGATATTAACTGTGACTATGATATTAATTATGACTGTGATATTAACTGTGTGATATTAACTATGTCTGTGATATTAACTGTGACAGTGATATTAACTGTGACTGTGATATTAACTGTGACTGTGATATTAACTGTGACTGTGATATTAACTGTGACTGTGATATTAACTGTGTCTGTGATATTAACTGTGTCTGTGATATTAACTGTGACTGCGATATTAACTGTGACTATGATATTAATTATGACTGTGATATTAACTGTGTGATATTAACTGTGTCTGTGATATTAACTGTGTCTGTGATATTAACTGTGACTGTGATATTAACTGTGACTGTGATATTAACTGTGACTGTGATATTAACTGTGTCTGTGATATTAACTGTGTCTGTGATATTAACTGTGTTTGTGATATTAACTGTGACTGTGATATTAACTGTGACTATGATATTAATTATGACTGTGATATTAACTGTGTGATATTAACTGTGTCTGTGATATTAACTGTGTCTTTGATATTAACTGTGACTGTGATATTAACTGTGATATTAACTATGACTGTGATATTAACTATGACTGTGATATTAACTGTGACTGTGATATTAACTGTGACTGTGATATTAACTGTGACTGTGATATTAACTGAGACATTAACTGTGACTGTGATATTAACTGTGACTGTGATATTAACTGTGACTGTGATATTAACTGTGTATTAACTGTGACTGTGATATTAACTGTGACTGTGTATTAACTGTGACTGTGATATTAACTGTGATATTAACTGTGTCTGATATTAACTGTGACTGTGATATTAACTGTGACTGTGATATTAACTGTGACTGTGATATTAACTATGACTGTGATATTAACTGAGACATTAACTGTGACTGTGATATTAACTGTGACTGTGATATTAACTGTGACTGTGATATTAACTGTGACTGTGTATTAACTGTGACTGTGATATTAACTGTGACTGTGTATTAACTGTGACTGTGATATTAACTGTGATATTAACTGTGTCTGATATTAACTGTGACTGTGATATTAACTATGACTGTGATATTAACTGTGCCTCTGATATTAACTGTGTCTGCGATATTTTAACTGTACCTGTGAGAAGTTTTCTAATTGTTTCATTGCATCCAATGAAGACAGTAGGAATGTTAAGAAATCTGGCACAGAAAACCCGGCTCTTGTTCTGTTGTATGTTTTTGGAGACAAACTGAACGGGGTCCCTATAAAAGTCTATAGACTTGTCTCCAAGAATTGGAAAGCCACATGAGCCTGGCACCTTAGACATGATTCAGGAGCTTATGACATCTGGAGAATGCAGTCTGAAATATACAAAATTCACTGGGTATGAAATTTACTTTTTCAAGTACCATGCCATAACAAGTCTATAAATGACAATGTAATGAATTTACCACACTGATGGCCACTTATAGATGTATAAAGTCTTAATTATGTAGAACCGTTTCACTAGTTTTGTTTTTCGTTAACATAACAATGATATATAACTCCTGATGTTATAATAGGCGCTGACCACATATTGAATCTCTAGGGACTGGGTATAAGTAATATCCTGCCTACACATGACTAACATAAATCAATCATTAGCCAGCATTTCCTCAGGAAACTAACAGAGGTGGGGTCAATATACATCTCAGCTTTTTTTAAGTTGACATGCATCTGGCCTTCATATGCTGATGAGGCAGTTCTATTAGTGCCATTTAGATCAGTTTGTAGAGCACATGTCAGATTACAAATTAAGGGGGTCTGGGTGTGCATTTCACTCTCTGTCATATATTATACCAAAATGCAAAGTTTGCTGCAAGTTTGTGGCAAACAAATATAAAGTGTGTCAGAGCTGTTTGCCAGAAGTGTGAAGGTATCAATGCCACTAGCGACACAGTGAGCCAGAAGTGTGAATCTATCAATGTCACTAGTGACACAGTGTGCCAGAAGTGTGAATCTATCAATGTCACTAGTGACACAGTGAGCCAGAAGTGTGAATCTATCAATGTCACTAGTGACACAGTGAGCCAGAAGTGTGAATCTATCAATGTCACTAGTGACACAGTGTGCCAGAAGTGTGAATCTATCAATGTCACTAGTGACACAGTGTGCCAGAAGTGTGAATCTATCAATGTCACTAGTGACACAGTGAGCCAGAAGTGTGAATCTATCAATGTCACTAGTGACACAGTGTGCCAGAAGTGTGAATCTATCAATGTCACTAGTGACACAGTGAACCAGAAGTGTGAATCTATCAATGTCACTAGCGACACAGTGTGCCAAAAGTAATAGTCACATGATGACACGAGATGATGTATACAAAATATCGTCGAGTTATTGCACACGAGGAGGCGAAGCCTCCGAGTGTACAATGACGAAATGATATTTTGTAAACATCATCGAGCTGTCAATCATGTGACCAATTTATCCCATGACCTTGTCACTGGCCCCTTCCCATATGATTGTTGTTGTTTTTTGCATCCACTAATAAAAAGATTCAATTTGCAACATGTGATTTACTCAACGCTATGGAAATTAAAATTTTATTTTATCTAAATTATTAATTTATTTATTTGTTTTGTGAAAGAATTTTGCAAATTATATCTTGATTAAATCACAGGCCTCTGAATTTCTATTTATTCACAGTAAGATGTGTATTTATGTATTGAGGGGATATATCATATCACCCTTGATACACATCTTACGGCATATTGATAAAAATTCAGAGGCCTGTGATTTTATATAGAGGGGATTTCATATCGCCCTTAATACACATCTTACGGCGTATTAATAGAAATTCAGAGGCCTGTGATTAAATGTTGAGAATCTTGTCCTTGTCTCATTTGCATAGCTCCTCCTACCTCATTTGTGAAACGGTGGGATATTAGTGGTTTGCTATCGCGTAGATCACCACACTTTTTTAATAATATGTGATATACGCCTTCCTAAAGATAAAAGAAAAACGGTTGGTCATGGGATAAGTTCACCACAACCCTTTTCTTTAGTATCTATAGAATTAAAACAGTGGGCCAGAAGTTCACCAAAACTTTTTTTTTAGTATCTAGAATTGAAAAGGTGTGCCAGAAGTTCACAACTTTTTCTTGAAATTTTACAATTGAAACAGTCACCAAAAGTTCACTTCTTTTACTTGAATATTTGTGTGCAAATGTTTCACTATAAATATGATAGCACTATAATTGTCATTTGATGTTAATTTTATATTAATTTTTATTTTCTTTCAAAGATATCCGAGAGAAAATTAAAATCAATATAAAAATCAACATCAAATGTAATACCATTACATAGTTACATGTACGTCACAGTTCTTGACACTTGAGACTTATCTACAGGATGTTGACATTAACTGATTAGATCTACCAGCTGACCAGAACATATCCTATCATCTTGGATCTTCCTGTTGCTACCTAATATTTCAAAAATATTTAGTGCGATATAGATCTAAGCCTTCAGTCAAAGTTGGATAAATTAGCTAAATGTAAAAACCACACATCAATTTTATCCATACTTTACAACAGGTATGCCTGTATGTTTCATCCTCAATTTCATTACACTGCACTGTGGAAGAACTACGAAACTCTACCGGGTTCTAGTGGCTACCGGGTTTCTCCACTTTTTAGGTTTCTTGAATGATAACACAAGAGGGTTATCGAAAATGTTTGTAACACGGCCACTGATTAGTTCATAAGATAAATTCTTTAAGATTTCAACCAATCAAACTTGCTGGCTTGGATATCGTTTAGAAGGCATACTCGCAAAATCGCCATTTTGAGTTGGATGAAATATTTCATTACTTGCAAAATCTTACTCTTGTCATCTTAATCACGATTGGAGCGAAGATTTCTGTATTTGGTGTGAAGGGTAGACGAATAAAGACTCAAAAGTCCCTGGCCAAGATGACGGCAGGTGAAGAAATTTTAGACAATCGACCACAAAGGAAGTTTGTTTGTGGGGCCGTAGAAGGTACATGGATATATTTCAACTCTTCGTTGTGTATTCATTTTAGTGATCAGCTTCAAATTGTTTATCTTACATTATTATTCATGATAGTATTCACTAATCAAAGATTTCAGAAAAAACACCTCGCTACAGTTCATTTTCATGACGCAGGAGTGAACTAGCTAGATCGCCATTTAGTCTTTGGCCGAATTTCGTATCACATTTCATTAACGATTGCTGGCGTTATAATCCACGAAAATAATTTACTCTAGTGAAAAATAAATTATCAGAAAATCGTAATATTGGTTGTAAATTATAAAATATCATCGATCTAATCGAGTTCATAGGTCAGTTATGAATCACACTGCCAGTTCCGAATCACGGAGATGTTTGAAACGACTGCAGGCCAATAATTGAACATTGACTGATCCAGTCTAACAGTCTATCGATCCGAAACTTTAAATCAATGTCTGTATGTTTATTGTGCTTGGGTTATATGCCCAGAATTTCTGTAGAAATAGGGGGGAAAAAATCAGGCACCAGTTGAAATTAATCGAAATACATTTTTGACAGTATATTACACAATATTCAAAGCTTCACAGTAAGTCTAGACATAGCCAAAATGTGGCATTCAAAATTCTCCTAACTTGATTTTTCTCACAGTCTATACAGTTTACAATATATCTAGATATTGTAACGTGTTAGAGTTCAAAGATTTGGATGAGTCCCTATACTTATTGGTACTGATCTTAAACAAATGATTAGGAAATATACGAGTCAATATATATATACACAGATATATTAAAGATTACCTATCCTTATAAGAAAAAAATGTACGAGTCAATATATACACAGATATGTGCAAGATTTCCTACATACAGATATGTGCAAGATTTCCTATCTTTATCATAAAAAGTTACTATAGATCTTGATGTGACAGATCCGGTAGTATGGGAGATGTAAAAATCCTTATACTGGACAGTTCCCTTTTGTCGAAGGACTGATCAAACAAAATTAAAAAAACACCAGGTGAATGTCCCCACCTTTAAAAGCTTCCCTACTAGTATACTAGACACCGTATTCTGTTAGTTTCTTTATTCACCATACCTTTGATTACTCCTTGCCAGCGTCTACTTCAGAATGACAGTCTCTTGCAAAACAGCCATATTTATACTACCCAGCATTCGTTATGCCTTGGGTCATATCGTATTGTCATACGATAACGTCTGGATCACAGCAGCTCCATTTATAGATAATAATACATCCCGTGCCTGATCCCAATTCGTCACAATATTAAATCTACACGGGATAAAAATCAGGGCTGAAACGATTCACCGAAATATTGATACTGTCCAATTATCAAAATGCTCTATTCTCTGTATGATTCATTGCATGTCGGAGCAGACTCCATATTGTAAAGTGAAAATTCAGCGACACCAGATGGTGTTGCTGTATTGCCTCCATTTTTATAACTTTTTTCGCGGATCTACCATCCAAGATGTGAGGATTTGGTTATCGGATGAATTCTACCTATCTGGTGAATACATGTACATGTATTTCATAATATAATGACAACTTACAGTTTCAATTATATGTATAAATTTTTATTTAATTTTTTTTTCATTGGAAAATTTTCCTTGTAAATAGTCATGTGATTGAGCTTAGATGATAACTAAGAATAGTGGCAGATAATAGGGAAAACTTCTTGCAATTTAATCACGTTTCATTATACCCCCCGCAACAAGTTGTGGGGGGGTATACTGGAATCGGGTTGTCCGTCTGTCTGTCCGTCCGTTCGTCTGTAGACGCAATGGTTTCCAGGCTCTAAAGCATTATCCTTTCCACCTACAGTCACCATATCATACATATAGACTACCCATGGGATGAAGATGTTCCCTATCGATTTTGGGGTCAAAAGGTCAAAGGTCAAGCGTACTGGACATCGAAGTAGCAATATGGTTTTCGGGCTCTAAAGTGTTATCCTTTCCACCTACAGTCACCATATCATACATATAGACTACCCATGGGATGAAGATGTTCCCTATCGATTTTGAGGTCAAAGGTCAAGCGCACTGGACATCGAAGTAGCAATATGGTTTCCGGGCTCTAAAGCGTTATCCTTTCCACCTACAGTCACCATATCACACATATGGACTACCCATGGGATGAAGATGTTCCCTATTGATTTTGGGGTCAAAAGGTCAAAGGTCAAGCGCACTGGACATTGAAGTAGCAATATGGTTTCCGGGCTGTAAAGCGTTATCCTATCCACCTACAGTCACCATATCATACATATGGACTACCCATGGGATGAAGATGTTCCCTATTGATTTTAAGGTCAAAGGTCACGCACACTGGACATTGAAGTAGCAATATGGTTCGGTTTGTCATGCCATTTGTTTTTTACACTCAGAAAAGAGGTAGTTTATACCTATTACCAACACCCTTTGGGAGATTGGGGTAAGCGGGGGGTATTCTTAGTGAGCATTGCTCACAGTACCTCTTGTTTAAATTGCTCATCGTTAAAGGGGCTGGTTCACGGTTTTTGATGAAAATGTTTTTCATTTTTGATGGTAAGTATGAAAAATATCACTCGTTTAATGTTGACAGCCAAAATTTTGACGGTCTGAATGCAAGAATAAAAGCAATATTTAGCCTTAAATCTTTGTTATGTAAACAAAGACTCGAGTCTTTTTATGTATACAAACAAGTGAAATGTTGATTTTGTAATATAAAGCATCTTAATTTTGCATAGTTACAAATTTTAACTTTTAGATGACACATTTACCCAAAAATGTGAAAGATATAATATAGTTAGATCGATATCCATTTCTTTTCAAAATTTCGTAAACAGTAACATACCGCAATCTTTGTTTACAAAACAAATAATAAATTCTTTAAAATGAGCTTCTGTGATAATGTATAACCTTGATTTTTATGTGAACTCTTTTAAACATGTTAGACAGTAGATTTTGATGATTAAATATGAATAAAGAAAATTTGGGCGGAAATCGTGAATCAGTCCATTTAAAGTAGAATATGCATTGATCAATTGTCCCGACCACTGTTGCCGTACTCAATTGAGGCGAAACCACTTAGGGCGAAAAGGTAAAGGTGCAAATCTACTCGGTGCGAATAGGTTATCGAGACGAAACCACCCGCTAATGTCAATCGGACAAAAAAAAAGTGCCTACCTACCTACCCACTCCTAAAAAGATGGGTTGGTAAACAGCAAACCAACAAATTTTTAAGGATGGCCTAAATGAATCATTAAAAGGTTTAAATATAGAACAGACTGAAATAAGGACATAAATCTATATATATGCCTATTTGGATTTTTCCTTAAATTTACTTTTTAGAATTTTTTTTCTTTGTAATTGATTACTTTGAGAATATTCAAAAAATGCAACATGCACATCTATATATTACACAAAAAGTAACATGTACACAATGATTTTTTGCATATAGAATTTTTGAGTTGGTACTTGTATTTATAGATACACAATGTTTGAGTATCATTGTGATCCACATACATATACAGTGTTTTCCCTCTATATAAATGGTACCGTTCCCGATACCAAGTACAATAAAAATTCTCAATTTGAGGCTAAAACTGCTATAACCATGATAACATTGTGCTGATGTAGATCATTATTTCTCGATCTGTGCTATGTACTAGGCAAAAATTTATCTCTCTCTCTCTGCTTGAGATGGAGATCAGCTGATGAAATGTGTTTCATTTAAAATCTACACATCCTTAACAATACAACCACATTTAGAAAATTCTCTTTTATTTCAGCAAATATATACGTACATTATGAACAACACAAAAACCAACAATTATTTAGTATGTGTAATTGTGGCCTAAGGTTTCTGCTGTGTGGCAGAGTCATTTTGCCTCACTTCTTTGAATGCATGTTGATGATTGAGGCTAAAAATAAAAATATGTTTGTTTCCCCTTACCCGGCTGGGTCTTAAAAAAAAAGGCCCGTATCAAAAAAAAATTTACACCAAAATCGCATTATTTTTTTTTATTTCTGGAACAAAAATCATTCTGATATGTTAATAAGTACATTTGTTTCTACTAAGTCAAGAATAAATGTTTTGGTTTTGTTTTCAATGTTTTCTTTGAAAAGATGTAATGTTTCTATGTAGGAATTCGTAAAGTAAACCAACATATTGCATCCACTGAGTGCATTCACACTAACATGTCCAAGAATATGAATTATAAATGCCAGCAGACATGTCAATCCAGTGACCAACATAAAAACAAGCTCGACCAATACATGGCATACTCTTCTTCTGATGTACAGTATTGAAAATGACTATCGGTGCTCTGAGCTGCTTTTTCATAGGTGTTTCCAACAAAAATTTTCAAAAAACAACAACAAAACACCTGCCTGCCTGGTCTATTTCAAAAGTCAGACCCGGGGGAGGGGAAACAAACATTCTTTTAAATATGGCCTGATGAGTTGATTCAGACTTATTGCAAGGTTCCCTAAACTTAACTTTGAAAATGATGTACTTTGTGACTTATCAAAATTGTAAATCTCTACAATTTCTCTTTGTTGTTAAATTAGGTAAATTTAATTCACTTACAAAAGGAATTTATTCATAAGAGATGGAGTGAAAATCAGAACACAGCATCCTGAAATTTTGCTTGATTTTGTTACTTTATGCAGAATCTGAACCATCAAGATCAATCTTGCTCAACTTCCAATAAATCTAGTGAGGAAGGGACTTGCCAAGTGATTTTTCACATATTACTCTCTCCATTTTCCCTAGAATCAATAAAAGCTAGCTAGGACAAAGTGAATTCTGGAGAGGTTTTCTGAGTTGCTAGAACTTATGACCAATCCCTTTGTATATAACATATGTTCAAATCAATTCTGGCATTCCAGTGATTTTTGTAGGGTCTGTAGGGAGCCAAAATAAGGCCCCATTCCCAATTATGAGAAGCAGGTATTTTTCCCAATTTTTGCTTTGAAATTCCCAAACAATGAAAACAAATCAAAGCATGGTAGCCTTGTTGTCCATAAAGATCTTTCATAGCCCCCCAGATAACAATTTTTTACTTCAAAATGGATAAGTAAACCTGATTTTTTGGCCTCTGCTTATTTGAATGAGGTAAGCTTTGACCAAATTGAAAGTCAGAAGGAGTCCATTTATTCCTTAATGCACTCTGGATTGGTTTTGTATGAAACATTTTTCTAAATTTCAAGCAAATGTCGCTATTTTTCCCGATTGGAAAGTCCCAGGCACTTGAAATCTAACCCTTTTATAAAAAAAAAACCCAAAAAACTGCATTTGCATGCTAAACTCCATGATTAACTTTTACACTGGGTCTCCCAGTAAAATTTTATGTGGGTCTTTCTCTCACTTTCTTCCCTATATATACACACTATTGTAGCACTTGGATTTTTGGCCTCGATTATGAACTGTTAAGTTTATTTATTGTATTTTACAGGATTTTATGGAAGACCATGGACCACAGAGCAAAGGAAAATCCTGTTTGAATGGTGAGTAAATGACGGGTGGTGAGAAAGTTGTGAAAAGTTCCTCATGCAGATCATTAAAGAGCTCTAGCCTCAAGACCGTAAACTGAGAATAGACTTAAGTATAAATGTCAAATCCTGTGAAATAATTGTCATCAACAAATAGAATTTTCAATATATGTTTGCATTTGAATTTTTCATAAACCTGCAGCTTTTTGAAACATGTGCTAGATAAATCTTAAGATATAAGTAATCAAAATTTTGACTTAAGTCTATTCCCAGTTTATGGTCTCCCTGTATAAAGTAGAATTCTTTATCTGTTTACATTCAGGGTCGTGGGTAACATGCCAGGAGAATTGGATGAACACAAAACCACAGTCATATATATTTGCTTTTTGTCTGTCCCACTATCATTATATAATTTTTGAGAATGGAAGCCTTTAATATTAGTTTTATTCTTCCTTTGGATCTTTTCAGAAAAGATTCTCCATCTAAATCACTAGAATGATTTTTGTTTGAAATCTTGACTAAACTTAAAATTGTGGTACCAAAGTATTTTGTAAAGTGATTGTGCTGACAAGAATGATCAGAAGGCTTAACAATATCACAAAATTAAAGGAATAAGAAAAGATCTTGACTGGGTCCAATTTCCGTGGTTTCAAACAGACTAGTTAACCACCCAGATGTTATTTTATGTAACAAGTAACCACTTCCCTGGCAGTCTAACTACCTGTTTCATTGTCCCAGTTCAGTAGTTGTGTAACACTTCCCTGGCAGTCTACCAGTTTCATTGTCTCAGTTCAGTAGTGCGTAATACTTCACTTGACATTGAATGACATGAATTTTTGGTTTGATCTGAGGACATGGCCATGATCTGGCCTTTTACATTGAAAAAGACATAGCTTCATTCAGGACACAGATTTTTGACAAACAACTATGTCCTCTTAATATGGTGACAACTAATTTATCACCAAATTCTAATTTTAGCATTTTGGTTCATTTGATTTTAGCGCTTCATGAAAAGTGTCGGTGTGAAGCATTGCGTACCCTCATGTGTTTGCAAAAGTGAAATTTATTCTTTTATGTACATTTCACTATCATTCCTGTGGGAATTCCCGGCTGTTAAAATAGACATACTATATTCATCAAGATTCTTAATCTCATTGTTCACAACTGCAGCACATTGATGAGGAAATGGCTATCATTACAATTTGTGGAGATATTAGAGGTAGAAACATCTGAAATGTAGATATATATATTTGTGTTCAGTGTGACTGAATATCCGGGATCTTACAATGTATGGTATAAATTCTGATAGATTTCCTGTTGATAGAGAAGATCCAGCACTCTGATGTTGAAAATTTTTAATGAAGTGAGTTGATCAATTTTAGGTTGAAGAAGATGAAAATGAACACATACATGTATGCACCCAAGGATGACTGTAAACATCGAGCCTTTTGGAGGGACCTGTACTCGGTAGAGGAAGCTGGTGAGTCAGGGTCAATGAAATGCTTATTTATGTAGGGGTGACAGGTGAATTTTCATCATTCCGATTTCCGAGTCCTGTTCAGCATGGGGGGGGGGGGGGGGGGGGGGGGTTCTAGGTCTCGTATCGGTAAATTTTAAATTCTGGAGCAGTTACATGTGATTAAAGAAAAAGGGAAGGAGGTTAAAAGTGACATAAGATTCTAATTAATGCACATAGCATATTTACAAAATTGTAGAAATCAGTGTTTACAGTGATATAGAGAATGAATATCTTTACAACATGGTTGAGAATTAACTCGGTGTTTACAGCATTGTTGAGAATTAACTCTGGTGTTTACAATGTTGAGGATTAAGTTGGTGTTTACAATGCTGAAGAGAAATAATTCAGTGTATTTGATGTTGTGCAGGAATAATTCAGTGTTTTTGATGTAGAAAATCGACTCGATGTTTACAATATTGTAGAGAATTCATTGTTTACAATATTGTAGAGAATTGATTCAGTGTTTTCGATATTGTAGAGAATTAATTCAAATTAATTGTGTTGTAGAGAATTAATTCATTGTATTAATATTGTAGAGAACTTGACATCACTCATTGAGGCAGCTAAGGAGAATGGAGTGGAGTTTGTCTACGCATTGTCCCCGGGGCTGGACATAACTTTTTCCAGTGCAAAAGATGTACAGTTTCTCAAACGCAAGCTTGAACAGGTGAATATCATCCTCCCCCACAAATTTGAGTTATTTTAGCAGGATTCCTGTTTGACGCTTTCAACCAAGTCTTAAGCGTAGTAATTTATGATCATCACCAAATTATAATCAGGGCTTGAAACTTAACTTTTTATGTCACCAGTCCAGCCGGACTGTTCAGGTATAATTTCAACCAGTCTGCAGAAAAATATACAACTCCACCAGTGTTTTCCAGAAATTATGAACGTATTTCGTTAATGTCATTAAAATTAGATAATGGAATTGAACTCAACATGCCTCAGACAATATTTCAACACTTATGTGAGATTTATATTTACTAACCTGGTGCATGTGATATCTACAGAGGAACGCCAAATGCATGTTTGAAATTCGATTAGTAGGTTTTCCAAAATGACATTTTAGAAAATAGGCTAGTCCCATCGGACTGACTTAAACAAATGTCAAAAAAACACCAGACTTTTAACCAGTCACAGTGATGTTGTCCACAGTTGTCATTTTTCACAAATTGTAACAAATCAAATCTCAAGATATATATTAATTTGTTGAATGCCGACCATCCAATCAAATTGCAGCTGTAATGAAACTATGGGGAAATGTTCACTAAGCCATCATGATAATAGTGTATGAAATCCTAATGGGTGCCTTGTTTTTAGGTGACGAGTTTTGGCTGTACGGCGTTTGCTTTGCTGTTTGATGACATAGAGCCGGGATTAAGTGAGACGGACCGCAGCGTGTTTCAATCGTTTGGATCCGCTCAGGTTTCTGTCACAAATGAAGTGTATCAACATCTTGGACAGCCTCAGTTCTACTTCTGTCCCACAGGTAACTGTCAAAATACAGTTTATTTATGTAGTCCAGGGGGGGAGTCAATAAGAACCAGGAATTGACAATTTGTCGGCGATTCGATTCCCAATATCAGTTATGCACATTCAATACCTTCTCCCCATTGATTTTTCTCCTTACAGTCTGCCTTTTGCAGCTTCTTCTGATTTCACGATTTCAGCTTGAATTTATTGAAATAAATACAGGAGATGTCTATATTGCATCTTGAATGAAGTAACTGTACATGTACTAGGGGTTTCAACCATGTACCTGCAGGAATATCCAATAAAGAATTATCAAAGACCAAACGTGGAACTCGGTTACTTTGGGAAAAGTATGAAAAGATGCTATTTTCAATATATATTCTTCATCTGTTGACTGGAAATCAAAATTGATAACTGGGATTCATAGAATTAAGTGTTTGGTCTGTGTTTGTATGGTAATACTTCTAAGTAGATAACTAGGAATCATTGATTATGGGATGCCTAATTAAGTGTTTGGTATATGTATGGTAATACTTGTAAGTAGAAGTAAATGTACTGAACCATCTAGGGAAATGCTCCAAACCAAATTGAAAAATAGTAAACAAAATTTTGGAACGTAATCCTTTTGGTAAGTATACACTGTACTTGTAATGATGTTGTTCTGACAACATGCACTGACATCCTCCTTCAAATTTTGAAAATATTTCAAATGAAGGAAGGCCTGTGGTTACTAATTACAATTCTGAAATTACATGTTGATAAAAATGTATGTAAACTAAATGATTTTGTCTTTCAGAGTATTGTTCATCACGAGCTGTTCCAAATTTATTAGCATCAGATTACCTCAATACACTAGGCGCCAAACTCCTCAAAGACATTGACATTTTGTGGACAGGTAATGATGCTAACAATCCCAATTATAATGTTACAGTAGTGGACAATCATACAGAAGTATCAAACATTCTAATGATGCTGACAGCTGTACATAATCTTACAGAATTACCAAATGGTTTAATGATGCTGACACAATCTTACAGAATTATCAAACATTCTAATGATGCTGACAGCTATATCAAGCATTTTAATGATGCTGATGCAATTTTACAGAATTATCAAACATTCTAATGATGCTGACAGCTATATCAAACATTTTAATGATGCTGATGCAATTTTACAGAATTATCAAACATTCTAATGATGCTGACACAATCTTACAGAATTATCAAATACTCTAATGATGCTGATGCAGTCGTACAGAATTATTAGATATTCAAACAATGCTATTTTACAGAATTATGAAACAAGCATTCTACTGAATTTTGATATGTAGTATATATGTATTATTAAACTGTTCCAGGTCCTAAAGTGATCTCCAAGAAACTGACAATTCAGCACTTACAGGAAGTGTCCTCCGTGATAAAGCGCCCACCAGTGATATGGGACAACATCCACGCTAACGACTACGACCCTCGGAGGATGTTCCTGGGGCCGTTTGATGGAAGATCTCCAGAAGTAATTCCCTATTTGCGTGGACTCTTAACAAATCCAAACTGTGAGTTTGAGGCAAACTATGTTGCTCTTCACACGCTGGGACAATGGAGTGTGTCCAATAACGATGGCGTAAAGAAAGATATTATTGCAGGTGAGTGTTTTGATTATAACACTGAGGTGTATAAAAGTTCGTGTAAAATTTTGGTGTATTTATGATTCATATAAAATTTTGGTGTATTTATGATTCATATAAAATTTTGGTGTGTTTATGATTCATTTAAAAATTTGGTGTGTTTATGATTCATTTAAAAAAAAATTGATGGATTCAAGATTTTGATGTACATGTATATGCAGCATAGGTAGGATTGAAGCATAGAGCAAATGACTTTTACTAAAGGTTTTCGTAGACACACTGCATAGATGCTAGTACATTAGAGTTGCCAAAAGTTTGCTGTTTAGTAATTCACAGTCTGTGCCAAAGTATGAACACTTTAGTGTTGATATAGTCATCGTGGTGCAGTACTTGTATATTGACAATAGGACACTGTAAATATGTTATAAAGTAACGTTCAGTAAATTGTCACCATAGAAGAAAACTCATTAGAGGTAGAATTCCGTAGTTCACAAGAATTGTTCTATGTGATTGTAGATGGAGAACATTTGAGTCCAGTGGCATCTGACATCAGACTGGAGACAGAGAGCGAGTATGGTTCCAATGAAGACTTGCCCTCTCGTATTGATCGTAGGTACCAGCCCAGGCTGGCTCTAAAGCAAGCTCTGAACGACTGGATGCAAGAAATCAACACAAACCGCCTACCACCTCGTGTGGTGGCTCCTCTGACCACCACTGGTCCTCCCATACCCATACCCCCTATTCCCACTCCTGCCGTGGACCCTGGTGCTTCCCCTTTGTGTACAGATGATGTTCCCCCATTTACAGTACCGCCCATCAGTCCGACGACTAACCTAGTGGACTCTACCATCCCATCCGACACAGACTCCGAGATCTCTGATGATCCAGAACCGATGGAGTACGTTCCAACGTCTCTACCCTGCAAGGAGCCTTCCCCTGAAACCTCCCCGGAGGACGTGATGCAGGTGGAGACGGAGGTGTCCGCTGTGGTGGATAAGGACTGTTGTATGATGAGCAGTGAGTGCTTCTCGCGAGACGATCTCGGTCTCTTTGTGGACTTTTTCTACACTCCATTTGACCATGGTATGACTGGTGTCCAGTTGTTACAGGACTTGCACTATTTGAAATCTAACGCGGGTGTGGTGGTCCAGGGACGGAATAAATCTAATCTGGATGAAGCATCAGCATGGATGGAAGCTGCTGATAAATTCCTGGAGGTTGTACACAAAGTAAATAACATGATCCGACTCATCCAACAGATTCCTAATGTAGCTGTGGTTCACGAGTTTTTCTCCTACTTGTGGGATCTCCAAGGCCTGCTGCAACTCTGTGCTTGTTATGTGCAGTGGCTAAGTAAGTTGGAATAAATATACTATCATCATAGAATACATTTTCCTGCTTAATTTTATAAGTAAGAAAGAGTAGTTATTGATAGAAGACAATCTAACCGTATGCCATGTGATATATATTATTTCACTACAAGAAAATTATTTCCTGATTTTGAAATGTTAACAGTTACATGGGAAGGTGTTGTATGGTATTCTGCATTTGATAAATGTTGTAGAAATTATTTGGTGAATGTATATGTGTGTTTAAACTTTGTTTGTGTCATCCACAAGCTGCCTTTGTTCTTGCCTTTGGCTACAGATATTTAGTGAAACCATTGGAAGATAAAAAAAAAGAATCGTGATTTCATGCTGATTTATTTTTCTTCAGAACTTGGACAGATCAAGGAATCAGCCATACCCCGACTGTCGGAGCCATCACCCAATTCTCCAACATGTAAGTTCTCGTTCTTCATCGTCACGGTGATATGAATAATGCACCAGTTGGGGAAACATAAGGAACTCGTGGAGAATCGGACTGAAATTTGTTATTGTTCTATTGTAAGATGAAATAGAAGCTTGATTTGGTTAGCAGTGAATCTGGGATTGTTACATTGTTCCTGATGTTTCCCTTTCTGTTCTACAGTCATGTTTGGTTGATAATAATTCAATTGTTTCCAACAGACACTACAGGAAGGATTTTAATAAGGCAGCTCACCATCTTCTCTCCACATCAAATGCTGGGGGGTGTGGCTCTCTATATTCAATTCTATGGGGTTATACAACAATAATACAATATTAATACCAAAATGAAAGTGGAAGTCTCTGATGTGAAGAGAAAAGGTGGGCCTGCCATGTTTCTTTTCAGAGCAAATTCTATTCCCCGCAGATTTCATAGGTACAGGAACTACTTGTGAAGTTGTAATTGATAAACCGGAGGTTCAGGCTTCACAAGACAGGGCCTGTGGACCTTGTAATCAGCTGGACAATTTTTTTTAACCTGGCCAAGGAAAGACAACTCCTGGCCAGGATATGCATTGACTGTAGAACCATTTTCTGCAGAAGAATTTGGGAAACCCTCAGAACATTCATTGTATCTGTTATGATTTATTGTCATACATAGATCTTTTTAAAAAGATGAAATTGGGGGGGGGGGGGTGTTCAATGTTTTTGAGATTTTTTATTTTTTTTATTTTAAGTGATCAAAAATGTATATGGGGGTTTCCATTTCAATATTTTTCTGTAGCAAAATGCATATGGTGCGAATAATTAATTTAAAGACACTTTCTTTTGATAATAGTGTGGGTAAGTATGAAATTTCTATATCTCTCAGAAGTAAAGATTTAGAATGCTAATTCTGGCTGCAATATAGCAATGCAAAAAAAAAAATGTTTAAGAAATGAATACTATTCACAGGTCTAATCTCAGCTTCTTATTTTTCTTTTGTACAATACCAGGGTGTTCAAAAGGGTATAAGGATCTGTTCCATAGTGGAGACCAGGAACCGTGGGTATTTCGTGGCGGAGTCCAGGGGGAAATCCAAGTATGTATAACGGACCAGCCACCCGCCGCCGACCATCCATACCGACATTTTACTGCTTACATATATTTTGTTCTGGCAGCCGTATTTGTACGACTGCCCTATACAGAGAAGTTGTAAACATTTATTAACCATTACTATTGCAGTCTTTGCCCTCCCTATCCTAAGTTTTGTTTCCAGGATTGCGCTGCGGCTGATGGAAAACAGGCAGACTGTACGACCACCTGTGTTCAGGACAAGTGTTAAAATTTCACATGACAGTTTGTCAGTGCTGACAGATGAATGGAGATAGGATTGCGGTCGACATCTACATTCATTGACAAAATTTCTCTGTATCATTACACGTCTGTCACAGTTGGTTTTGATGCAATTTGTCTGTTCCTAATTAACTTTCTTTTTTTCAGGTGTGCGCATTATGCTATTTGCCTTGCATTTGAAAGGCATGCAAATTACAGTGTCTCAAATACTCTGTGATAAAAAGTGCATTTTCCTCTTGTTCACTGGTCGGGAGGGGGACTCCTGGGTAAACTAATGCTGATAAGAAAAAAAATTTCCCCTGTAAGTTTCTCCTGATTGGAGCCTTTAAACTAGTCAGCAAGAGTGCTTTGAGGATTGGTGAGACGAGTATTTGTGCCATTAGTTGTTTGCAGTAGTAACTATTTTTATTCATACTTAGGATAGGGATCAAAGACTGTACTATGGCAGCCTTCAGTGGGATTATTTTGGCTTTTTAACAGTTTGGTTCTTAATTTGGAAATTTGGTAATGGACAAAAAAAAGCTGTCATAAATGTATCTTGCGCTTTGCGTCCAAAGAAACGGCATGGTTTCTGCGCGTCCCTTTGATTTGATTGCAGTTATAGCTGCATTGTTTTATTTGTACAGCGTTTATTACCAAGTGATGGTGCACACGATCTGTTCCTCATGCGCCCCCCTGAAGTCATTCTAAGGAAGATGTACTGCTATCGACCATATCTTGCCACAGACGAGGTAAAGGTCCACACAGAAATGGATACATATTTTTGTAACCATTAACAGCAATTCTGAATCATTTTGTTTATGAGTGGTGATAAATTGATTGTTGATCGTGGAAAGCCTCTCAGTTTAGATTATCAATGGGAATTTTTATAATCAATTATTGCTGACAAAACGCAAACAAAACAATTTTTTTTTTACATCAGGTACATGTTGAACCAAGATACTGTTTTATGAAAATTCTAGGTCTTTGTATCAGAGTTTAAAAGATCTTGTAGGACATGTACTTAAACTATTTTTTGTTTTTATTAACAGAGCTTAGTATACAACATTTGTCTAAGAACCTGTGATGATGGAATGGATGGAACAGAAGTCTTTCCGGACTTCCCAGATCTCATAGCAGATAGGTAATTATATTGAACTGACTTTCCATCTTATGGCAAACCTGTCTCGGCTACATTTTTGCAGTTTCTCCACTCATCAGGTTTGTGGTGAAGAGTTGAAACTTTTTGGGCCATGTGGGCTCCTGAATTTTCATTGATCTTCACACTGAGATCTACTTGCCAACATTATATTATTTACTGAAGAATTGAGAAAATGTGAAATTTTTGTTAGTTATTTTCATTTTTTACTCTCATAGAATTCAAGTTTGCTCTCTCTTCCTCCATCTCTTTTAATCTTTCACAGTTTCTTCACTGTTTACTTTCATATTCTCTCTCTCTCTCTCTCTCTCTCTCTCTCTCTCTCTCTCTCTCTCTCAACCTTTCAGACAGTATCTTCACTCTGTTTACTTTCATTATCAATCTCTGTTATATACTTGCTGTAGATTTCAAGCAACTCTTTCTTGGGTTTTGAGATCCCTTTGATAAACTGCCACATTTTCTTTTCATGGTAGATCATTGTTGATGATTTTTTTTTATGAAAAACGAAAGTAAAATGATCAAATCCAAAGAAATCTTAGGAATGTTTTGTTGTGTGTTTTTAGTAGTTTATGATCGCTACATGAAATTTTACTCACATTGGCAACTGGGCAAGTGACTTAGCACAACCCTGTCTGCATAGGGAGTTTGAGGCACAGCTGTTGTTGCAGTTCTTATATCTATTATCATAATTATGTAAACAAGCTTTTTAGAAAAAGTACATTTTATCAGACTATTGGGGATGGGATGGGGGGGGGGGGGGGGGTTACAGTTAACATGTAGCAGACATTTTTAATTCTGTCTAAGTGAGACACAACTAATTGTGACAATTTTACATGTAAATGTCTGTAAATGAAGCCAAGAAATGGTGGCCATTAATTAAAGAGAAAGGATAGAGTACAATTTTTAGATTAATGAACTTTTGAATATATTTCACTATCATTTCATCAATTGTTTTAAATGATGCACATTCCAGAATGGTTAAAGTTCATAATTTTGTCTATAACTATTTCAAGTCAATTTGTGTGTTGTCAGTTCAGTAATTTGTGCATTGTCCAGTCAGTGGTTTGAGGGTTGCCCATTTTGTGGTTTGGATGTTGCCCATTCACTGTGATTTGGGTGTTGCCCAGTCAGTGGTTTAGGTGTTGCCCAGTCAGTGTGATTTGTGTGTTGCCCAGTCAGTGGTTTGAGGGTTGCCCATTTTGTGGTTTGGGTGTTGCCCAGTCAGTGGTTTAGGTGTTGCCCAGTCAGTGTGATTTGTTCATTGCCCAGTTAGTGGTTTGAGGGTTGCCCATTTTGTGGTTTGGGTGTTGTGCCCATTTTGTGGTTCAGATTGTTGCCCATTCAGTGGTTTGGGTGTTGCCTACTGAATGATTTGTGTATTGTTTCAGGATCATAGGAGCCATTGCGTCAATCAGTCCCGAGTATTGCTTTGTTGTCTGTGATGACCAAGCAGTGTGTGGGTATGCCTTGGCAGCATTGGATGCCACACTGCTTCGTGAAAAATCAGAGCTTTCCTGGATGCCTGCCATGTTCCAGAAGTACCCCAAACCCACCAAGGAGGAACTCACTCCCAGCGAGGTCAGGCTAGAGTCTATAGATTAATTGTATATTGTTTAAAGTCCCTCGAGAGAATAATTCACTCATATCTAGACGTCACCATTGCCGATGAAGAGCTGCAAAATTTAGGCCAATGCTCAGCACTTATGGCCTTTGAGCAGGGAGGGATCTTTATCGTGCCACACCTGCTGTGACACGTGACGTCAGGTTTTACAGTCTCATCCGAAGGACCGCCCCATTCAGTTGCCTCTTACAACAAGCAAGGGGTACTGAGGACCTATTCTAACCCGGACTCTCACGGGAATAGAGCCTCGTAAAGAATACCATACCTTTATAAAGATCTTATAGAAAAGAATATCATACCTTTATACAGATCTTATAGAAAAGAATACCATACCTTTATAAAGATCTTATAGAAAAGAATATCATACCTTTATAAAGATCTTATAGAAAAGAATATACCTTTATACAGATCTTATAGAAAAGAATACCATACCTTTATAAAGATCGTATAGAAAAGAATATCATACCTTTATAACGATCGTATAGAAAAGAATACCATACCTTTATAAAGATCTTATAGAAAAGAATATCATACCTTTATAAAGAGCCTATAGAAAAGTATATACCTTTATAAAAATCTTATAGAAAAGAATATTTTGTGCAAAGAAAAGACCAGTGTGATTCTAAACTTTGCAATAGGAAGGAATATTAGACTTGATATTTTTATAATGGAAAGATAGGTTAGGTTTGAAATCTGTCTGATGTCACAATGATAAAGCTCATCAGCCATCTATACATTAATAAAGTTATCTTTATAACGGTTAGACTTGATATTTATATAATAGTAATGTAAAAGTTATCTTTACTATGGAAAGGCTTGATATTTATACAATGGAAAAGTAAAGCTGGGCTTATTATTTATACAATGGAAAAGTAAAGCTAGGCTTGATAATGGAAAGATAAGGTTAGGCTTGATCAATGGGAAGGCTCAATATGGTTTCATTGGAAAGGTAGGTTTTACAGGTGAATGTTTCACTGCTCAGCTAAACTATCAAAAAGTTTTCATTTCTTTTAAGTTAAATTGACAGACAAGATTTTAAAAAGTATCAGTGTTCCCACTGTTCTTTCTCATCGTTTTGTAGAAGTGCATCGTCAGATACCCACGGGTGATCTCGTCTTTTACTCATCATGATGCGTAAAAAACGAGATCACCCGTGGGTATCTGACGATGGTAGAACTGCCAGAAATGCTCATCCTCCGCTCATAGTGCCGAGAATGAGTGAACATTTGCATTGGTCTCTCTTTCTCTTCTTTTCACTGGATAATGTTATTTTTGATAGGAGGTGATCATGAGTTTCCACACACCCCGGAGACCTACTCCATTATCTGTGACCCAGCGGTACCCCTCTGTGATCCGCCTGGACTTTATCCCAGCTAGAGTAGAGGACTACAGCGTTCCCAAGAGGCTGCTGGCCTGTGCAGTCATGGCATTGAAAACCAGCGGCTCCACCGGCATTCACGTGGAAATGAATGTCGGGGACAAGTGCATGATTGACCACTACCAGAGAATGGGCTTCTTCCCAATCATGGACACTGCTGGTGGCCCAGATGATGTGGTGTACTTGGGGAGAGCTATTTAAAAACCCATTCAGCATTCCAGACTCCCCAACTGTAGTTAATGAGGGTGTAAAACCAAAACTGTGTTCTCCCATCTTGAAATGGGTCAGTGTTTGAACTCGGTACTGTTTGTCCGTGAGACGGTCACAGTCATCATTAGTTCTGTTCAGTCCACACTATTCATTTCTACTGGTGTGGATTCTGCCAACATTAGTTGTGATTATCAGTCAACATTGGTTAACTGAATTCCTGCTGATGTTAATAAAGGAACAACTGACCATTTTATGTTGGAAAGATTTCGCTTCATTATAAGAAAATGTCAACTAAAATCTCTGATGTACTTTTCGTTGTTGTACAGTTTATACATTTTTTTTAAAATATATATAATATATCTGTTAAACTCTGGCTGTGATGTTACCAAGTAGTGCATATTTTGTGATTCATTGAAAATAAAATCCATGGTATTTAATCTATTGTGTTATATATAATATAATGTATTATACATGGTAAAGGTATATGAAGAGATGCTTGACAAATTTTGTCCTGGAGTAGTATTAAGTTATTGACTGGGTCTTCACAAATGCTGGTTTGTTTGACCCAAGAACGGATCTGTTGCCTTTAGCAAAACAAGTTTTCCAAGGGCCAAGTGTTATACAACTTCATTTTCTTCATGTAAAAAAAAAAAAAATTGGTGCTCTTTTACCACCATACTGAACATTCATGTATTAATTAAAAGATTTATTTTAACCGGTCGCTGTAGCTCAGGAGTAGAGCATTCGCTTCGTGACCGGGAGATCGTGAGTTCGAGCTCCGCTCGTGTCATGGCTACGTCAAACCTAAGACGTCAACATTAGTGAATGCTTCCGTGCCAAACGCTCGGCATTTAGATTGATTGATTGAATATTGTTTAACGTCCCTCTCGAGAATATTTCACTCATATGGAGACGTCACCACTACCGGTGAAGGGCTGCAATATTTCGGCGCTTATGGTCTTTGAGCAGGGAGGGATCTTTATCTTGCCACACCTGCTGTGACACGGGACCTCGGTTTTTGCGGTCTCATCCGAAGGACCGCCCCATTTAGTCGCCTCTTATAACAAGCAAGGGGTACTGAGGACCTATTCTAACCCGGATCCCCACGGGACTTCGGAATTTAGAAGCGAGCATATGACCTTAAAACGGAGGTCCCATGTTGCGGCAGGCGTTGGCATGTTAAAAATATAGTTCTAAGCGTAAACTTCGCGGGAAATCAATGACGTAGCAGATTACGTGAGGTGCATAGCCAATGAAAATAGGGCAAATGGTAAAACATTTCGATGGTGCTTTAATAGTTCATCGATTGGTAACAGACCAGGAATGAAAGAAAATCGGAACTTTTTTAAGTTAAAAGTCAGAATAAGGATTGATTTATTTATTTTTTGTAAAAAGTTTTATTAGGGAGAAAATACAATATTCCAGGTTTACCCAATGGCAAACCACCCGAGGTGTGTATCTTGGTTCACTTAACCAAATTAAGGAATGAGCTTAAAGACAAATATAAAAAAAAAAAAATTTAAAAAAAAAAAAAAAAAAGGTCTGGTGATGGAGAGTGGGACGCGTAGCAAGAGTTGATTTTCAATCAACAATGTAGCGTCGCCTGCGCTCTGGATTAACACGGCCTTGCATCAAAGAAGGGGGCGCCATAACTGATACCAAGCAGAATTTTTAATGTCAGCTTGTGGAGAGTTCAATCGACGTGACAAGTAACGATACGTGCCGTCTCGCACTGTCCGGAGAGGAGGACGGTCAACTGATCGGTCAAGTATCAAAGGTGTCTGTTCCCCCCTTAACTCCAGTTAATAAACAGCTAGCATTTTGTACAGAGCGAGTAGTTTTCCATTGTACATTGAATGCGGCGCGTTCAGAGAGGATTCACGTGACAACAGAGTCCATTCCACTGTGTTATACGATGACAGGATACCAAAGTCGACCACGGAAGTGAATCACATCACAGGTATGGTGTGTGTGTGTGGTTTTATAGACAGATGTAGAACAGCTTCGATTCTTTAATCTTATATTCTTAGGGAGTTTTTATGCAGGTCGGCAAAATGTTCACAAATGATATAAAGTTATCGTGTTGGAGAGGGAAAGAACAGGGTCTCTTTAGTTTCACAGAAACTTGTAGCATCAACTTAGAGGAGATGTCAGTCAGAGTAACGTGTACAGGGTAAAGTTTCGTGGGTTGTTTATTCGCTAATTTATTGAACATTTAACTAAGACTCAAATCTGGGGAGAAAATGATGCAATATTGAGGCGGAAATATAACCATCTGACGAAGAAGCCACGTGGGAATTTAATTAATCGATAAGAGAATTTTCCGTTCTGGAGAAAGCACCTTGAACTCCTTAGAATATCAGATATGTAAATAGCCAGGCACCAGACAATTGAAAATGTCGCACTCTTCCCGTCTAACTTCACGACAGTCATGGAATTCTTAAGTACATGTGTTTATTAAGTTATCCGATAGTCTTTTCATTTATTTATTTTATATAGGATTACACTATTTAGCTAACAAATAGTTTACATTTGGTCCCGTAGGAAGCTGTACACAGATTTACAGAAGAAACGATACGCCATTTTATATTTAGTTTACAATATAGCGAAGTGGCACACGCATGCACACTCAACATTGTCACGCATTGTACATGTACTGCACTTAAAAGGGTAATGCAGCCATTTTGATCAGAATAGTTCTAAAACTCTTCACGAATGTAAAATTTCTCATAAAACCGGTTGGCCACACTTTGTAAATCAGTAGGTGTAGACACGGTAATCAAATTTTAAAAAGAAAAGATGGTTATTTTTTTTTTTAAATAGCTCTTTAAACTCAAGGAGATTGCATACTCTCTTGCATACGATGCCCAGTACATAGGTGGATCCAGGATTTCAGTATAGGGGCGTGGGGGGATCTGAGAGACAAGGGGTTTGGGGCGGGACCCTGGCGTATTTTTTAATGTTTGATAACAATGTTGGCTTCCTGTGTCTGGCGTCGTCATTCATAGACATAGCACTGACGTCCAGATTTTTATACCGAAAGGTATAGGTGTATATTTTTATACCGAAAATTGTAGGTGCATATTTTTATACCGAAAGGTATAGGTACATATTTTTATACCGAAAGTTGTAGGTGCATATTTTTATATCGAAAGGTATAGGTACCTATTTTTATACCGAAAGTTGTAGGTGCATATTTTTATACCGAAAGGTGTAGGTGCATATTTTTATACCGAAAGGTGTAGGTGCATATTTTGGTGAATGTATTCATTACCTGATTCAGTCACATGACAAAATAAAATGATGTCAGTCTTCACGAAAACCTTTCTGAGACTCTATCCCTACTGACTAGATGATTTGACAGATGAACTAGCCCAATGTCATGATTATGGAAATTTCGTTAGTTCGTAAATGGAACATAAAAGAATGAAGACAGATTTTAAATCCAAGCAATCTTTTTATTGAAAACACGGCCTAGTGCAAAGGCATTTACTACAAGCCAGCGTCACACAGACACTAATGAATGTAAACCATATATACCATGTAAGTAAAAGAGAACAAACGCATTCGTCTACATTATGTATGACATTTATCTTACCTGTATTCCATGATCGAAAATTTAAAAGGGATATGTGTGTGCGCGCGCGCATGCCTGCGTGCGTCACTGCAACCCAACGGCCATTGCAGTACCATCTTCGCTAGCCAAGGGTGACGATACACGGTGTTCCTCTTTCACCGTGTATCGTCACCCTTGGCTAGCGAAGATGTTGCAGTACTAAAGTCAATACATTGTACAAGGGAAGGTCACGTGATATCCAGTACATGTACTAAGTCTGTATTTCGGTACATTGTACAAAGGAAATCACGTGACATCCAGTATTAAGTCTATATCGGTATATTGTGCAAGAGAAGGTCACGTAATACCCAACTCTCTCTCTCTCTCTCTCTCTCTCTCTCTCTCTCTCGTACACTGTTTTATCACATCTTTATCCAGTGGATATCTTAAAACTATTACACATGTTTTCCTACGCCGTTTGTGATGTCACAAACAAGCGTCAATTTTACATGGATTGTTTACGCTATGTCAGGAAGCAAAATTCCCAACAATACAGTAGCATAAATGAATATGTGATAAAAAGAATCTCCCATGTTGTGTTCTGATCTGATTTATACGACGCAGCAAAAGCAGCCCAGAATCGTGTTCGTTGGAGGACTGTCGTCGATGACCTATGTTCCTCACGGAACGACAGGCCTAAGTAAGTATGATTTATATCCAACTCGTTGGGTGTTTTCTATGCCCTCGCCAAGGCTCGGGGATAGAAAACACACAACTCGGTGAATATAAATTATATCAAACCACAAACCATGGGAGATCATTTATATATGATACATGTATATATACATATAGGTTTTTGAAAACTGTCAAGAATATCAATTGCGTATGATCTGTGATAATACTTGCAACATGTGGACTTTAACCTCTCTCTCTGGATTCACAGAATGAAGAATAATCGTAGTCCAACAAGCCACCCTGTGGACAGGGGGTGGTCATGGGTCATTCTGCTAGGTGAGTATAAAACAGTACTCGAGGACAGGGGGTGGTCATGGGTCATTCTGATTGATGAGTAAATCAGTACTCAGGGGGTAGATGGGCGGTCCTGGGTCATTATGACAGATGACTTTGTAAATAAAACTCTTATGAGGGAGTGGACAAGAGAGTCGATCTCCCGCCCCTCCCTCTCCCCGCCGTCCTCGTCCCTTTACTCTTTAACGGGATATACATGAATTATACAACGGTACTCGTGTATACAGAGTTAGGCCCCCTCACCCGAGCAGCAGTCCCTAGCAATAATCAACCTAGAGGGAAAATATGATTATATCAGCACCTTGGTTCAGAAGTTTTTCAAAGGTAATGACTAAAAATTTGTTATTTAATTATTATCTTTCCTTGAAGAGGGGTATGACCCTTCATCTGAACTTCAGCTAAGGATTCTTTGTGCCAAGTTTGGTTTAAAATGGCTAAGTGGTTCTGGAGAAAACTTATTTTTATTGTTTCTTAAGAAGAGGATTTTTTAAAGAATTTCCCTATGTATTTGCCCGTAAAACTTTGATCACCCATTGTGACCCCACCCTATCCCGGGGGCTATGGTTTTAACAAACTTGAATCTGCACTATGTAAGGAAGCTTTCATGTAATTTTCAACTTTTCTAGCCCAGTGATATTTGAAAAGCAGATTTTTAAAGGACCCAACCCTATGTTTGCATTTCCGTGATTATCTCCCTTTTGAAGAGGCCACGGCCCTTCATTTGAACAAACTTAAATCCCCTTCACCCAAGGATGTTGATTTCCAAGTTTGATTGAAATTTGCGTAGTGGTTTTGGAGAAGGAAGATTTTCCTATATATCAGCATGCAAAACTTTGATCCCCATTTGTGGCCCCACCATACTCCCGGGGCCATGATCTAAACAAACTTGAATCTGCACTTTGTCAAGAAGCTTTCATTTAAATTTCAACTTTTCTGGCCTAGTGGTTCTTAAAAATATTTTTAAATTACCCACCCTATTTAAGCATTTTTGTGATAACCTCCCCCTTGGAAGGGAACATATGGCCCTTTATTTGAAGAAACTTTAATCTCCTTCACCCAAGGATGATTTGTACCAAGTTTTATTGAAAATGGACAAGTGGTTCTGGAGAAAAAGATGAAAATGTGAAAAGTTTACAACGACGACGACGACAGACAACGGAGAGGTTTTGATCAGAAAAACTCACTTAAGCCTTCGGCTCAGGTGAGCTAAAAATAGAACACGACGACCTGAACATAGATATAAAAGATTATAGAATGAGATATTGGTAAGAAATACGATGATTACTCCGTAGACAAGGAAAATTATTGCAATTTGAATATGAATACAAAGATTATAACATGACAACTTAAACATAAATACAAAAATCGGTTGTCATGTTCTAATATTTCAAATCAATTCCGGTATTTTCCGGTGAATTCTATAAATAGAACATGACGCAGAATCTTCTTGGGTATCCTTTCAGCGTCCAGTCTTATCTTCATGATATACGTTGGTACTATCAAAACTTCAGGCTTGTTTTTCGTGGCCTTTCAAGAACACTTCCAAGCCGAGGCGTCCACGACATCGCTAATCCCCGGGATTCTTCAGACCGTCTACAGTACTGCATGTAAGTGAACACACCAATAATCTACCTCGAACCATTAGTGTGCGGCAGTGCACAATCAATCTACCTTAAACATTTTAGTGTACGACAGTGTACAGTCAGTTTTAGAGTGCGGCAGTGCGCAATCAATCTACCTTGAACATTTTAGTGTACGACAGTGCACAGTCAATCTGCCTTGAACATTTTAGTGTACGACAGTGCACAATCAATCTACCTTGAACATTTTAGTGTACGACAGTGCACAATCAATCTACCTTGAACATATTAGTGTACGACAGTGCACATTCAATCTGCATTGAATATTTTAGTGTACGACAGTGCACAGTCAATCTGCTTTGAACATTTTAGTGTACGACAGTGCACAATCAGTCTACCTTGAACATTTTAGTGTACGACAGTGCACAGTCAATCTGCCTTGAACCTTTTAGTGTACGACAGTGCGCAATCCATTTTAGTGTGCGGCAGTGCGCAATCAATCTACCTTGAACTTTCAAGTGTGCGGCAGTGCTTCACCATGGTCACGTTTACCGACAGCAGCAAAACATTTTAAGTGATTTAATTTGGGCTAATCTTTCGTTTGAATTGAAATATCTTGAAAGATACGTACTAGGATTTTGTATTAAGAAAACTGAAGACTAATTCTGGTTTTTTCTCTCTTGAATACTTGGACACGGTTACAAAATTGAATTATAGAAATCTCTCACAATTTCACAAATATTTGGCTTAAACGAATAATGATAACTCATCAAAAGGATCAAAATTGCCACATGCACCTTTTAAGAAACTTTAAAATCTATTTGAATGCGAATGTATGATAGAAGGGAGTGTGATAGCTTACATGTTGCTTTTTAAAGAACAAGTATAATGCTGATCTGATCCGACATAGAATTAGACGTGAACATTTTGTATTGAATCGTGATCCTATTAATTCTCACATGATTCCAATAATTCTCACGTGATCCCAGTAATTTCCACATGATTCCATTAATTTCCACGTGATTACATCAATTCTCACGTGATCCCATTAATTATCTCGTGATCCTATCAATTCTAACATCCTTTAGAATAAAGATTTCGAACGTGAACAATCGAGAGAGTCAGAAGATTGTGAACAATCAGTTGAGCCGGAAGTGTTGAAAAAAAACTAGGGAATCAATCCCAATCCATTTCCTACAACACCAAAAAAAAGAGTACGTTGAATTAAGTGGTATCCACAACATCATCTTTTGATTATTATCATGAGCGACATACGAAAGTTGACTTTTCTGAGATATTCAAAGCTTCTATATGATCAAAAAAAATCTCTTGCTGTGGCCTTAATCTCGACATTAAGATATATCCACGATTTTTATCTATTAACAATAATCATTTTCATTCATATACCGATTCATATATCTCAGTGAACTCGAAATAAGAGACACCACAAAGTCTTCCACATCTGCTTTATGCTTAGATACTTTATTGGACATAACGACAAACTAGCAACACAATTTTATGACAAAGGAGATTACTTCACAGCTTCTCCATTGTCAACTTTCTATATTTGTTTAGCAATATTCCATTATCACCTGCACATACGAAACGTTAGAGCATATTCTGCGTATGATAAATTTTTTAATCGAGCAGGCAACTGACAAATAAGTTGATGCTACTGGGGTTTCAACAAAGTCGTATAAAGTCAGTGTTTCGCAAATTCTGTGGTCTTTATAATGGTCTGTATTGCAAATACAAGCTATCACGGGGTCCAGTGCTGTCTGATGTGTTTCATACCAATTGTTAGGTCATTTTTAACATACTGATTTTGACTACGAATTACCCGTTTACTTGATCAAGATATAAAGTTCACGGCGTGTGTGAGTGGTCAACAAGGGATGCTTACTCCTCATCATTGGAAACCCACGGTCGGTCTCACTTCTTTTACCCCCATGGGAAACAACGCCGATATTTTCGCTGTAGGGTATGTCTCGCGGGTCTCCGACGATGACTCCTCCTAGGTACACGATCCCACCTATGGTATGACTAGTGGTGGGGTTTGTCCTTCTAAATTTGTATCCTTTATAGGAGTAATATGAATAACATATTCTCGAGTGGGACGTTAAGCAATATACAATCGATCAATCTTGGAAAGATTCCAGATATCACGTGATTTGTCTGTAAGAGAACTTTATGGAAACTGTCTGCTATTCTCTCTCTCTCTCTCTCTCTCTCTCTCTCTCTCTCTCTCTCTCTCTCTCTCTCATTTTTTGACACACACACTTTGTTCCACAACGAGTAAGCCAAGGACAACAGCATTAGGATTTTGTACCGGACTTCGTGCATGTGGCTTGTGATGTCCCTTTCAATAGATAAGCATAAACGACTGCATATAGCACTTCTGTTTTGCAAGAGCAATAAAATTCATTAGAATAAACAAGAGGCCCATGGGCCACATCGCTCACCTGAATCACCTTGGTCCATATCAGAAAACTTTCTATATATATTTGCATGTAAAACCGTAGTCCTTATTATTGCCCCAACCTACCCCTGGAGGCCATAGTTTTTGCAAACTTGAATCTACACTATGTCAGAAAGCTTTCATGTAAATGTGAACTTCTTTGGCCCAATGGTTCACGAGAAGAAGATATTTGAAGATTTTTCCTATATATATGTATGTAAAACTTTGATCCCCCCTTGTGGCCCCATCCTACCCCCAGGGGCCATGATTTGAACAAACTTGAATCTGCACTATATCAGAAAGCTTTCATGTAAATATCAGCTTTTCTGGCTCAGTGGTTCTTGAGAAGAAGATTTTTTAAAAAAAATTCCTATATATTTGTATGTAAAACTTTGATCCCCTATTGTGGCCCCATCCAACCCCCGGGGGCCATGATTTGAACAAACTTAACTCTGCTCTATGTTAGGAAGCTGTTCATGTGAATATCAGCTTTTCTGGCTCAGTGGTTCTTGAGAAGAAGATTCTTAAAGAATGTCCCTATATATTTGTATGTAAAACTTTGATCCCCCTTGTAGCCCCATCCAACCCCCAGGGGCCATGATTTGAACAAACTTGAATCTGCACTATGTCAGAAAGCTTTCATGTAAATATCAGCTTTTCTGGCTTAGTGGTTCTTGAGAAGAAGATTTTTAAAGATTTTTCCTATATATTTCTATGTAAAACTTTGATCCCCTATTGTGGCCCCATCCAACCCCCGGGGGCCAGGATTTTAACAATTTAGAATCTGTACTATATCAGGAAGCTTTCATATAAATCTCAATTTTTCTGGCACAGTGGTTCTTGAGGAGAAGATTTTTAAAGATTTTTCCTATATATTTGTATGTAAAACTTTGATCCCCTATTGTGGCCCCATCCGACCCCCGGGGGCCAGGATTTTAACAATTTAGAATCTGTACTATATCAGGAAGCTTTCATATAAATCTCAGCTTTTCTGGCACAGTGGTTCTTGAGGAGAAGATTTTAAAAGATTTTCCCTATATATTTGTATGTAAAACTTTGATCCCCTATTGTGGCCCCTTCCGACCCCCGGGGGCCATGATTTTAACAATTTAGAATCTGCACTACCTAATAAAGCTTATCTATAAATTTCATCTTTTCTAGCCCAGTGGTTCTTGAGAAGAAGATTTTTTAATGACCCAACCCTATTTTTACCTTTTCTTGATTATCTCCCCTTGGAAGGTGGCCTGGCCCTTTATTTTAACAATTTAGAATTCCCTTTACCTAAGGATGCTTTGTGCCAACTTTGGTTGAAATTGGTCCAGTGGTTTTTGAGAAGAAGTTAAAAATGTTAAAAGTTTACAGATGGACGGACAGACGGACGGAGGTGAGCTAAAAATCATATAACCACGCCGTCAGAAAGACAAACAGATACTGTGAATCAATGATACCAACAATGAATAAACTCCTCTAGGTTTGTATCACAGACAATTGCATCGCTTGGGGTTGAATTTACTTTATATAGTAAATTCGACCCCAAGCGATGCAATTGCCTGTGGTTTGTATTAAAGAGTTTGACAAAAGCTTTTTGTGTGCATCATAATTTGTGGCACTGAAACCAGCAATCAACCGGAGCGTTGCCACTCTTGTCAACATTATATAGCTTCTGTTGAACGATAAGAATGTTGCACTTTGAATCACAATACTAACAATAGTACTAATAGTACAATATTGTATTTTTGTTAGCTCTTCCCATCCTTACCTTTGGACTGCACCACTTTTCTGTCCGTCAGATTATAGTAGTCGGGGGATTTCTAGGATCCGTCGCCTATTTGATAGGATTCTTCGCAGACCGCATCGAAATCATCATCCTATCGCACGGTGTTATATACGGTTTGTATATAATTTATTTCTGAGCAAATACAACGTGAATGACAAAATATTCACATTTGATTTCGTTGTTGACGATTTTGTTTTGGGGAGAGATGGGTCTTCTAGCTCGCTTCTATTTATGGAGGGAATAAATTCGTGTGTGGCTTACCGCGAATACTACAAAAATTAAACCCGTACTGAAATTGTATACTTTCTAATTTGTGTTTCTGTTGATATTGATTGTTTTTCAGGAATGGGGTTTGCCACTCTTCACGGTCCTGCAGCCTTCATGATCGGTACATACTTCGACAGGCGCCGTGAATTGGCAAACTCCATCCTAGTGGCAGCTTCCGGTTTCGGCGGTCTTGTCCTTCCGCCTCTCTATCGGTACCTACTAGACGTTTACGGGCTCCAAGGAGCGATGCTCATCTTGTCAGGGATCATACTCAACGTCGTGGCTTTGGCAGGCTTTCTCAAACCTCCCTCTCTGTTTCAAACGCTTGCCGATAAACTCAACATCGAACCTAGTCATAAAATTTTGAGTATCCGCGAAATACAAGACGACAAAGGGCGTCCTCCATTACAGAACGGGAAGCAGCGCTCGATTTCACTGAGTGAAAGGGCGCCGTCGTCTGAGGTAGAAAATGGCGGAGGTTGGGGAAGTCTGCCCCACCGGCTGGACGTCCGTTCACATCAGATTTCCAGTCCTACAAGGAGTGTTCAGAGTTTGGGAAGCACTGATGCCGTCTACAGCTTTTCCCAAACACAACTAAGTGAATCGTCTACCGACAAACAGAACAGACACAAAATCATTGACGTTTCATTGTTAAAGAAGCCGTTACTTCAGTTGTATATGTTTGTCTATTGTTTTGGTAGTATCGGTTCAGCCTACGGTCATATATTTATATCTCCCTTTGCTCGGGACCACGGCATTAGTAGAAACGATATATCTATTCTGATCTCAGTTACCAATCTGTGTGATTTCATTGGACGATTGACGTGTGGCGTGATAGCCAATCAACGGATGATGAAGAACTCCACCCTCGTGGCGGTGAGTCAGATTATTACTGGGGTAATACTGGCTCTCTGCTCGTTTTACGGACCGTTCTGGAGTTTCATTGTGCTTGCCATTGTGTACGGTTTGTTTTCCGGCGCCATTTTCTCCATGACGCCCGCTCTCATAGCTGACTTTGTTGGAATGGAAAATTTCAGAACGTCGTTCGGAATTTTGATTCTCGGACAAGGAATTACCATGGGTGGAGGTGCTCCATTTTTAGGTGAACTTTTTCTTTCAATACATAATTTGATTTACCATGTCTCATAAATTCAAACTGCTGGTAAAAATTTTTTACCAATATTTTGTTACAATGAATAACTGTACAGGTCTTCTACATTGAACGAGCAAAAATGATAACCAATGGTATCAAAATCAAATATTATATTCACTTCGAAGTCACGTGGAGGTGAGGATAACGTACTTCTATTTTTCTACTTTGTTGGAGTTCAGCCACTTGGATTAATTATTCAGTGAACCAATAATGCATTTTATATTTATTTACATTCAGGTTATCTTCGTGACGTCACGCAAACCTACACGACATCCTTCTATTTTATGGGATCCCTGTTGCTGATGTCGGGGCTGGCGTTGTTATTGGAGCCTTGTGTTCGGTCCCGACAGGAAAACATGGAATCCGGAAAAAACGATCCAGAGGAAGTGACTCTTTCCGTATGACGTCACACCCACACAGTTTTATATATCTTCATTGTAATATACATGTATTATGTTTGTTGAGGACCAAAACTTTATATATATATATATATATATATATATATATATATATATATATATATAAAAGAAAGAAATACAATTAATTCATTTATCCCAACGTCATGTTGCTGCTTGCTAATGGCATAACGTCATTCTTGTCCAAAGGGAAACAGTTCATCAGTATATCTTACCTCTTGTAAATTTCTAATACTAGGTGTCATCATTGGATTGCATCCATCATGTAAGAATCACATATATTTCAAACGCCGTCAGCAAACTTCCGCCAGAGTTCGTTTGACGTAAACCAGTGCGGAGACGCAGAGAACTATGGGTAGTATGGCGCCGTTAGTAGTAGCCATTAGTTTACAAACGGTTTGACAAATGACGAGAGCCTTGTCTATAAGCGGGAGCCTATGATGATCAGTCTGTGCGTGTATTAACAGTCCCCCCCCCCCCTTTTTTTTTGATACTATACCTGCAGCTATTGAATTGAAAATTCATCCATGAACTTATACCAGTTTGTGAGTTTCAACTTTGGGCTTTGTTAGAGTTGTGGACCTTGAACATAACAATCTAACCCAGAGATTTGACAGTTTTCCGGACTTTTTAGGCTGTCCCTGCCGATATTGAATTGAAAATTTATACACGAACTTATTGTTACAGATCAATGCAAGTTTTGAGTTAGAGGTTTTTAAAAACCTTTTTAGTTCACATGAGCTACTTTTTTTTTTTTTTTTTTAACTTTTTGTCCGCCGTCCCTCTGTCCGTCCGTCCGTAAACTTTTAACATTTTCGACTTCTTCTCCAGAACCACTAGGTCAATTTCAATCAAACGTGGCACAAATTACCCTAGGGTAAAGGACATTTAAGTTTGTTCAAAGAAAGAGCTTTGCTTTCTTAAAAAAAAGGGGGGGGGGGGAGGGGATAAACAAAGAAATCCAAAAATAGGGTAGGGCTTTCATATTTTATATACATGTGTATATATTCATTTGGCAAGCCTTCATATTTCACACCATGATCTTTGACCTTGTTATAACATTTGGGGCTAGGTTAGGACCACATTACGGCGTTAAAAAATTTTAAGAAATGCAACAGCTGAAACACACCAGGTGACTCGGGTGAGCGATGTGACCCATTGATTTCTTGTTTTGAAAGAACTAATGGATCTTGATTGAATTCAGCAAATAATGCCGCAAAGCAAATAATGCCGCAAAGCAAATAATGCCGCAAAGCAAATAATGCCGCAAAGCGGGTCCCTGTTGTGATGCTTCCCATCACTATGATATCTCGTTAGCTCACCTGAGCTTTTCTGATCACCCGTTGTCCGTCTTTCTGTAAACTTTTCACATTTTCGAGTTATTCTCCAGAACCACTAGGCCAATTTCAACCAAACTTTGCGAAAAGTATCCTTGGGTGAATGGAATTCACGTTTGTTCAAATGAAGGGCAACATCCTTCCCCAAGGGGAGATAATGGCAAAAGAGCGAAAACACCCTGACAAATTTTAACAATCTTCTTCTCCAGAACCAGTGGGCCAGTTTCAACGAAACTTTGCACAAAACATTCCTAGATAAAGGGGAATCAAGTTTGTTCAAATGAAAGGCCATTCTCTCTTCAATGGGGGAAATAATCATGAAAATGCAAAAATAGGGTGGGGTTATTTAAAAATCTTCTCGAGAACCACTGGGCCAGAGGAGCTGAAATTTACATGAAAGCTTCTTGACATAGTGCAGGTACATGTTTGTTGAAATCATGGCCCCCGGGGTAGGGTGGGCCCACAGTAGGGGATCAAAGTTGTATATGCTGATATATATGGGAAATATTTTTAAGAATATCTCTTGAACTATTTAAGCTAGGGAGTTTATATTTTGTATATAATCTCCTTACAGCAAGATCTTTCATGTGATCCTAATTGTATGTGATCTTGTGACCTTGACCTGGAATTTTGACCTACTTTTAATAAAAGTCTTACCTATTCAACATGTCCTGAACTATTTAAGGCAGGTATTTTATATCTTGTATATATATATATATTTCTTATGGCAAGACTTTTCATTTCATATCATGTCCTTTGACCTTGAACTTTGAGTTTGACCTACTTTTAAGACAACATAACCTATTAAGTATATCAGGAAGTACTGGTATTTTAAGTAGGGCTTTCATATTTTGTATAGAGATTCTTTATGGCAAGACCCTGTGACACAATGTTGTTTTGACCTTGGAGTTTGACTTGCATTGTACTTTAAGAAAAACCTGACATACTTAAAATATCTCATGAACTATTTAAGGTAGGACTTTCATATCTTATATATAGGTTCCTTATGGCAAGACCTTGTTATACTTTGGTGTTGACCTTGAACAACAGCAGGGCTCAGGTGAGCGATGAGGCCCATGGGCTTATTCTTGTTCAAAAGAAATTAATCTTAGCAACAGATGGCTTGTTTGTCACACCGTGTCGAGACTGTATAGTAGGCACTACGATGGATTCACGCATCATTACACATAGAATCACGTGACGCCCTGTAACTCCCTTAGAAATCCAGCGATAGTGTGCTGTATTAACTTGATGCTGTGTGCGATAGTGTGCCGTATTAACTTGATACGGTGTACACTATGGATAGTTGGTTTAGTTTGTAAATTCTCCTGACACTTGTGATTTTACTCTCCTTACTGTCACCGCCCTGATGGTATGAGCATATTCAGTCACTTAATCAGAAGGAATGTTGCATGGCTAGTCTTCCCGCGTAATCTTCTAACCCTGAGAGTGTCTCTATTTAAAGTCCTGTAGGATTTCTCCGTTTATAACGTCCAGTTTTCGGGTGCATTTTTGTGGGTCCGGCGGCTGGGGGTTGCCAGAAAGAGAAAAAATATGAAAAAAGGACTTTTCCACAAGGTAGGCGATTTTTGTGGAGTGCATTTACGGGTTCCTTGTTCAAAGGTTCATTCCCATAATTTACATCAGTTTTCCTTTAAATACTTTTTGCTAGTTACCTGTGCACTGCTTCCACGTTTTAGTGTCATGCTACCTATCATTACTATCATTTTATTATATCTATACTGAAAAACACGATTAGGTAAAGAACACTTTCCTGTACGAGTGATTAAGAGCCGAGTTTTAATCCTCGTTAATCCGATCCTTATTATAAACTGTCTATTCAGGCGAGGTTTATCAAGTTCGGTCAACAATCGTGACTTTTATTGCAGACACTAGTTTTACTTCGTTTAATGTAGATATAGTACTATATTTATTGACTTATTTCTCATGTACATGTGATTAACTTATTTGTCCCCAGGAAGGGACAAATGTCTCATGTGTTATATATGATAATTATAAATACATCTTACGATTTTTCGAGGAAAGGAAGTGGGTTTTTCCCACGATTTTAAAAATAGATCTTTGTAATTATTATGAGATTATAAGTAATTTCTTAGCTGTGGACTGTTACAGTGGATTTCAATGATACCAACATAAAACAGACATATATACAAAATTTACCAGGTACGACCACATTTAATATCATTTCAAAATCATTTTTATTGTGTTTCAGTTAGCTCTTATTAATAAATGACTCCGTTTCAGCTAAGCACTCCGTTTCAGCTTGGGTATATATATATATATATTATATATATGTATATATATATATATATATATATATATACGTCGCTGGTTCGACCCCGGGCTGGTGTGAAAATTTTCGGTACCTAGTTGTGATTTATTTAGTGCTTTATATATATATATATATATATATATATATATATATATATATATATATGTGTGTGTGTGTGTGGATCCCGTACCATCTTCCTAAGTCAAGGGTTTTCTCTTAAACTTCCTCTCGAGCTGATAATGAAAATAGTATAAAATGCACGGTCTTCCGCACCTCCAAGTTTTGTGTGTTTTATATCGGTTTAAATTGAATGTTTCCTAAACATGATTGTACAGCTTAGAATTTCTTCATTTGTTGTGAGCTAACTTTCATAATGAGAACAATGTTGTTAAATGCTGTCAGATTTGATACTTATTTAGAGTACTTCGTAAAGAAAATTCATTTACTTGTAATAGTTTCACTCCCTAGTGCTGATTAACCCACAGTGTCCAGCATAGGCTAAAATTAGTGCTGATTAACCCACATTGTCCAGCATAGGTTAAAATTAGTGCTGATTGACCCACTGTGTCCAGCATAGGTTAAAATTAGTGCTGATTGACCCACTGTGTCCAGCATAGGTTAAAATTAGTGCTGATTGACCCACTGTGTCCAGCATAGGTTAAAATTAGTGCTGATTGACCCACTGTGTCCAGCATAGGTTAGAATTAGTGCTGATTGACCCACTGTGTCCAGCAGAGGTTAAAATTAGTGCTGATTGACCCACTGTGTCCAGCATAGGTTAGAATTAGTGCTGATTGACCCACCGTGTCCAGAATAGGTTAAAATTAGTGCTGATTGACCCACTGTGTCCAGCATAGGTTAAAATTAGTGCTGATTGACCCACTGTGTCCAGCATAGGCTAAAATTAGTGCTGTTTAACCCACAGTGTCCAGCATAGGTTAAAATTAGTGCTGTTTAACCCACAGTGTCCAGCATTGGTTAAACTTAATGCTGATTGACCCACAGTGTCCAGCATAGGTTAAAATTAGTGCTGTTTAACCCACAGTGTCCAGCATAGGCTAAAATTAGTGCTGATTGACCCACTGTGTCCATCATAGGTTACAATTAGTGCTGATTGACCCACCGTGTCCAGCATAGGTTAAAATTAGTGCTGATTGACCCACTGTGTCCAGCATAGGTTAAAATTAGTGCTGATTGACCCACTGTGTCCAGCATAGGTTAAAATTAGTGCTGATTGACCCACCGTGTCCAGCATAGGTTAAAATTAGTGCTGTTTAACCCACAGTGTCCAACATTGGTTAAACTTAATGCTGATTGACCCACAGTGTCCAGCATAGGTTAAAATTAGTGCTGTTTAACCCACAGTGTCCAACATAGGCTAAAATTAGTGCTGATTGACCCACTGTGTCCAGCATAGGTTAAAATTAGTACTGATTGACCCACTGTGTCCAGCATAGGTTAAAATTAGTACTGATTGACCCACAGTGTCCAGCATAGGTTAAAGTTAGTGCTGATTGACCCACTGTGTCCAGCATAGGTTAAAATTAGTGCTGATTAACCCACTGTGTCCAGCATAGGTTAAAATTAGTGCTGATTAACCCACAGTGTCCAGCATAGGTTAAAATTAGTGCTGATTGACCCACAGTGTCCAGCATAGGTTAAAATTAGTGCTGATTGACCCACAGTGTCCAGCATAGGCTAAAATTAGTGCTGATTGACCCACAGTGTCTAGCATAGGTTAAAATTAGTGCTGATTGACCCACTGTGTCCAGCAGAGGTTAAAATTAGTGCTGATTGACCCACTGTGTCCAGCATAGGTTAAAATTAGTGCTGATTGACCCACTGTGTCCAGCATAGGTTAAAATTAGTGCTGATTGACCCACTGTGTCCAGCATAGGTTAAAATTAGTACTGATTGACCCACAGTGTCCAGCATAGGTTAAAATTAGTGCTGATTGACCCACCGTGTCCAGCATAGGTTAAAATTAGTGCTGATTAACCCACAGTGTCCAGCATAGGTTAGAATTTGTGACACATTCCCTAGAGCTGGTGATGTCTTTGTAAGATTCTCAAAGGACCGTTAAACTCTAAGAAACAAAATGTAACTGAACTTTAGGCTCCAGCTCGGTGTAGTTAATCATAATATCCCAGGAGGAGAGGAGACAGAGAGAGAGAGAGGGGGGGGGGGGGGGAAAGAGAAAATAAACACGTGACGCGGTGGAAACTGAAGTGATCCAGTAAACGTTACCTGTATATAAATGAGAAATGTACATTGATTGATTGTATCTTGTTTAACGTCCCTCTCCAGAATTTTTCACTCATATAATGGAGACGTCACCATTGCCGGTGAAGGGTTGCAAAATTTAGGCCTGTGCTCGGCAACTAAAGCCTTTAAACAGGGAGGGATCCTTATTGTGCCACACCTGCTGTTACACGGGGTCTCAGTTTTTGCGATCTCATTCGAAGGACCGCCCCACAATGACCTATTCTAACCCGGATCCCCGGGAGTAAGGGGCACCAAGGACCTATTATAACCCGGATTCCCACAGGAAGAAAAGTTCACGTGCTGAGATAAAGATGATACCACACAACTTTACAAAACGGCGCCATGTCAGCCGTTCCAGGGATACCGGGACACCGATCTATATACATATATACACCTTAAAGGAGGGGGGGGGAGGGTTGTATCAAAGCTATTGCGTAATGGAAAAAATCACCACAGCGAATATAATTAAGTAATATAAAGAAGATTTATGAAAGAGTCTTAACATCCACTATTTCCCGGAAATAAGATTGTATTGAGTCATTTTGTGCGTAGGCGACTGTTCAGGGCTAATGGGTACAAGACGTTGAAACCGGTACCGACTTCATCAGATTAAGGGGATTCGTTTAAAGCACGAATTGTGATTTTCTATTGAAAGAGTTATACAAGCTCTTAATTATTTTCCATTAACTTTCTTTTTCGTTTCCGGAATTATAAAAAAAAAGTGTATTGTTTGCAAATAAGAGATCTTAGAGACCATTGCGCTTTTTTATGCATGATATAAATATCTAATAAGATATGCTTTTAAAAAAAAGACAGTCGTTCTAATTTTTAGATAAAAAATATTTATAAAAATTAAAAGTTTATTTGTTAATATTTTTAAAATCTACGACTAATATCCTCAACAACAACAACAACAACAACAAAAAAAAAAAAAAAAAAAAAAATGAAATGAAATCTGTCTTAACAACGGAGGCTATGCTTGCAAATTCGCTATTGCGCCTGTTTTTCCCAATCGACAATCCTTGGATTAATTTAATGCGCTACGAGCCACGCGATGATCTCCGAGTGTTTATATATACATACATACATACAACATATATACATACATACATACATACACACACACACACACACACACACACACACACACATATATATATATATATATATATATATATATATATATATATATATATATATACATACATATACATATATATATACATACCTATCAAATTGTCTATACATACATATATATAAAGTCGAGGGATATCTTAATCATACAACCACGGCTATGACGTAGTGTGACTCTGGTTTCCAAACCGATAAAGAAACACTCACAGCTACAGACTTTGTAGCCGTGCACAGATCAGACTTTGTAGCCGTGCACAGATCAGACTTTGTAGCCGTGCACAGATCAGACTTTGTAGCCGTGCACAGATCAGACTTTGTAGCCGTGCACAGATCAGACTTTGTAGCCGTGCACAGATCAGACTTTGTGGCATTTTCCCTACAGGTGGTCAGACTTTGTTACTTTTTGCCTACAGGTGGTCAGACTTTGTTACTTTTTGCCTACAGGTGGTCAGACTTTGTGGCATTTTCCCTACAGGTGGTCAGACTTTGTGGCATTTTGCCTACAAGTGGTCTTTTTTCAAATGGAAAGCCTCACTGCTACAACAAGTCCCTATATAAGTGAGCATTCGTGAGATAACGATTTGCATTTATTTGGCTACACTTAAAAAACAGCAATTTGATAGGAATTGCATTTCAGCACCAGAATTAATTACATGTAGAGCCACATCGTATTCGCCAATCTCGATTGTTACACATGCTGCACGAAAATGTTGCGTCAAAACTCGTGATGTTCTTCAAAATGCTTACGTGTACTTTACGATTTACACCATACAGAGTAGGTGCGTGTTATACACCTAATACATCACATGCGTGGGTGTTGTATGCGTGGGCGGTGTATGTGAGTAGGTGCTATACGATTTAAGAACCAAAGATGTCTTTAGATGTTGCGTTTATAACCTAACATACATATTTGTAATTTATTTTTGATATGTTTTTAATCGTCATCATTAGTCGTGAAACTTATCAAATAACTACCTGTGTAGTTGTGCAGGTTTATAGATTTCATAGAAGCGCATCGATCTGCTAAGGCATTTGTTCATTTGTGTATACTTGTGTATATACATTTCAGTGTTAAAATTGTTAGGAGTCCTGTTGCCCATTGTTAATTCACGGAATGCGTGCACACTGGTTTTATGATTAAAATGAAATAGGCAGAGAACTTTGCCGACAAACGTCGGTGTATTTAAATATCTTTATCATAAAATTTTACAGGACATGTATGGATTTCGATCATATAGACGGTTTCTTCCGGGATCTGTACTTTCGGTTTCGGTCCTTCTGCAGTTCATTCATTTCTTCCAAAGGTAAGCACGCGCTTTAATTAAGTACTGCATAATGCAAGTGTCAATGTGCCCTGATTAAAAACTCAGATTCTGTAAGTAAACACATCATATGTGGGTCATCATATTACTTTGACGTGATGTCCTGATTGGCAATATCGTAAAACTAGACTGTGAAACCTAGCCCTATACAGACAAGGGAGATTTATTGGTAACATCGTGACTAGATTAAGGCATGTTATTTTTCCTTTGGACAACTACGCAGTTACCCGTACGCCCCTTAAACTCCGGCGGATCCAATGTTTTGAAGTGGAGTATAATTGTCGATAATTATTCATTTCACATACAAGTACTCTTCCTGGTCACGGTCGTAAAATTTCCTTATCAAACACTCTGAAAATATTAAATAAATATGCTTCCATCTATGTAAATAAATTCTGTCGTGTACGTGTATACAAACGTAAGTGAATACGTACATATAGGTAGTTAAAATCATTTGCATGTAGTCATTTGTCACGGCTGATTAGAGAATACTAATTTAAAAGGAGTTGTGGAGAGTATCGTTTTACAGGCAATAAAAACGATGGGGTTTTTTTTAAAATTGGAATGCGATCTGAAAGTGTACGCCCAAGAAAAATGCATGTTGTTCTTATCCCTAGTGTACTCTATGTTCAAACATTATACAGTTGTTAATCTTTTTCCCTATATACATGTAAACCCCAAATTAATCACATATGTTATGCATAGAGAATATTACATGCTTAAATCCATATCATATGTCAAATCAGCCCGAGAGGCCCCCAAACAGCTCGAGGGTTGATATCGGGCCCGAGGGCTGATATGAGATATGATATGAAATTTGGCATGTATTAATATTTTATCTATCATATACTGCCCTGTTTCATGCTTAAATATTTCATACGAACGGGATACTATTTTTGATTTATTATTTTAAATTTGATACATAGTCCGGAAGCTGGTTTTATGAAATAATATTCTTTTTCTCACATGCGGGTTACGTTTTTGCAGGTTACGGAATATTTGATACATTACTTTTCCATTGTAAATCTCTGATACATTGATTAACTATGCTACATGTAAAAACTTTCATACATTGATTTACTACGGTAAAAATATTGATTTATATGGTAAAAACATTGATATGTTGATTGTTACGAGCGAATACATAATTTCCGGTTTGATATGCATTTTTGCACGCCGGTCTGATATGTGATATGGATTTTTGGACCGACCGTCGATATTGACTATTGTGACGTCACCCGTATCACGCAGTACAGAATCTGTGTAATCATTACCAAGTAATAAAGTATAAAATTTTGCACATGTACATATCCTGTTCGATCATTAGTGAAAGGGTTCATATAGACTAAGCCTGATGTCCAATCCCATCAATATTTAAATTTAAAAGTTATAATGTGTAGCTTAGTAAGACTAGGACTGTGTCAGGTGTTGTACAGAGAATTATAATGTGTAGCTTAGTAAGACTCGGACTGTGTCAGATGTTGTACAGAGAATTATAGTGTGTAGGTTAGTGTTAGTGAGACTCAGACTGTGTCAGGTGTTGTACAGAGAATTATAGTGTGTAGGTTAGTGTTAGTGAGACTCAGACTGTGTCAGGTGTTGTACAGAGAATTATAGTGTGTAGGTTAGTGAGACTCAGACTGTGTCAGGTGTTGTACAGAGAATTATAGTGTGTAGGTTAGTGAGACTCAGACTGTGTCAGGTGATGTACAGAGAATTATAGTGTGTAGGTTAGTGAGACTCAGACTGTGTCAGGTGTTGTACAGAGAATTATAGTGTGTAGGTTAGTGTTAGTGAGACTCAGACTGTGTCAGGTGTTGTACAGAGAATTATAGTGTGTAGGTTAGTGAGACTCAGACTGTGTCAGATGTTGTACAGAGAATTATAGTGTGTAGCTTAGTGTTAGTGAGACTCAGACTGTGTCAGGTGTTGTACAGAGAATTATAGTGTGTAGGTTAGTGAGACTCAGACTGTGTCAGATGTTGTACAGAGAATTATAGTGTGTAGCTTAGTGTTAGTGAGACTCAGACTGTGTCAGGTGATGTACAGAAAATTATAGTATGTAGGTTAGTGAGACTCAGACTGTGTCAGGTGATGTACAGAGAATTATAGTGTGTAGGTTAGTGTTAGTGAGACTCAGACTGTGTCAGGTGTTGTACAGAGAATTATAGTGTGTAGGTTAGTGAGACTCAGACTGTGTCAGGTGTTGTACAGAGAATTATAGTGTGTAGGTTAGTGAGACTCAGACTGTGTCAGATGTTGTACAGAGAATTATAGTGTGTAGGTTAGTGTTAGTGAGACATGAACTGGGTCATGTCACGATCTTGAGTAGGAGGGGGGGGGGGGGGGGGGGGTTGCCAATTTGTCGAAGTTAGAAATAATTGTCAATGAACCTAGTTGTGTATTAGTTAATATTCATGGTGATGGGATACATCCCGATAATTGGGGGTAAACGTGTGACAATCTGAGTGTAGTATAGGAGAGAGGAGAAAATCTTCGGCTGGACAGGGAATCGAACCCGGGACCCCTGCATTACTAGTCAGGTGCTCTAACCACAGAGCTATCCAGGCCGATATCCACGGTCCGTATAGCCCTAATTACCACATGAGTTTAAATGCAGAGGTGGCATATCCTTCCTGCTCTGATGACGCGTCATAATGTATCGAACTGTAAGTACTCAGTTCCGAGTCATCACTGCGTTTTTATCGAAAAATCACGTTTCTTATCTCTTTTTTCCATCTGAGCAATCCCGGTAAGTTAAAACTTAAATTACTTATCGATTTTGTAGAATATGCTTTATATAGGAGAACTCTTTTAGTACTATATATGTATGACCTGACTGATAACCGGGCCTCTCAGTAATGTATGGAGCGCGATCTGTGAGAGGACGAAGCTGGTTAACCCCTGAATGTGAAGCAAACTGCAAACTACCGCATAGCTGGAAATTTTAGCGATTGTATCATTTTGGCATATAATGGAATAAGTAACATATCATTTTTTGGAAATACGTACATGAGGGTATGCACTACGCCGCTTCACCCCGGCATACTTTAAGGAGGCAATGATCTTTTATGTATTTCATTCACAAGAGTACCTTTTCATTTGACAATCTGACATAGTGTGACTAATGATCGAAGTAGTTGTATAATGAGGACGCATCGCAGCTGTTAAACTTCCTTCTTCAGAAAGCTGAGTCTTTCTGCTGAGTCATCAAGAAAACAGAGGAGTGTGCATGGAGACATTTATTTTTTTTATTTTCAGGATATGCCTTATTCTTTAGTGAAGTGGGCATTTATAATGAAACTAATATTCTTAGAAATAGTTCGACTGGTCGAGAAAAAATATTTTAAAATGCATGCATGCAAATGAAAATAAGAGTTTTGTTACGTTTTCTACCCCCCCCCCCCCCCACCCCACCCCCCAAAATAACAAAAATAATGTGAATATTACAACAACAACAAAGAAAATGAATAAAGAAAACAACAGAAACAAAAAACTTAATATATTTCTAAAAAAAAAATCATTGTTTGAGGAAACTTTAGATTTTATTCCTTTTCACAAGGAATTTTATGAAAATCTTTAGACTGATTTACGACCCTCTCTACTATACCCTCCCGTAGACTTATCTTAATAGAATAGTAACTCTAACTCGCAAGATTGCTTTTTGTGTGAAAAGGGTTACAGGGTTGTTAGTTATGGAGACGACAAAAACAAAAAAGAATTTTACATCATTAATGGTTGTTACAAAGGCACGAAATGTAACTTCTTTGAATAAGTTCGAAATCTCATGATGAGTTTCGTGTGATCGAGCAATAAATAATTTTTTTAGAAAGACCCGATCATCCCCTATTAACTTTCGTAAGCAAAATGAACAGTTTCATTATTTTCTCTTTCAGGCACGAGACAGAACTTGGGGCTCCCTGCAGAATGCAGTAGCGATGTCCTATGATGTAGTCTGCCCTCCATGCTTCGCCTACTGTCACGTGCTCTATAGTACAAACAGGATATTATCTGTGTAATAGCACCACGGGTAAATAATTCAGGATCTTATCCGTGTAATAGCACCACAGGTAAATAATTCATAGTAAAACCAGGATCTTATCTGTGTAATAGCACCACAGGTAAATAATTCATTGTACAAACAAGATCTTATCCGTGTAATATCACCACAGGTAAATAATTCAGGATCTTATCTGTGTAATAGCACCACAGGTAAATAATTCATAGTACAAACAGGATCTTATCCATGTAATAGCACCACAGGTAAATAATTCAGGATCTTATCCGTGTAATATCACCACAGGTAAATAATTCATAGTACAAGCAGGATCTTATCTGTGTAATAGCACCACAGGTAAATAATTCAGGATCTTATCCGTGTAATAGCACCACAGGTAAATAATTCAGGATCTTATCCGTGTAATAGCACCACAGGTAAATAATTCATAGTACAAACAGGATCTTATCCGTGTAATAGCACCACAGGTAAATAATTCAGAATCTTAACTGTGTTATAACACCAATAATTCATTTTTTGAATATGTATTTGCGGGAAAAAAAATATTAATAGCTTTTATGATTAATTAAATCATTTTCTTAAATTTTGATTGATTGATTGATTGATAGTACTATTGAAAAGAATATAGATAGATATAGATCTATATAGATAGCTGACAGAGAACGTAACGTGGATAGATAGAAAGAATAGATAGACAGCTGATAGATAAATAGATAGATAGATAGAATAAATAGATACACAGATGATAGATAAATACCGACAGACAGACAGCTAGGATTACTTGTATAATTCCGGACATGACATAGGTCTTTTCCTTTCTGTTACCAATATCAAAGTATTTGATAACTTGAACAGACTTTTTATTTTTGTTTCATTTTATCTATGTATTATTTGTTTATTCAAATATGGTTAAGATAAGGGTCATCACTGAAAATGAAATCAAAATATTCCTATGATACGTTTATTTTATGATTGAATACCGGTAATTCGTTGCTTTTCGATTGGATGAAATCCAACAACCCAAAAATAGACCGCATTGTTCACCTGCGTGTGCCTTCGAGGCGAATAAAACATTTGAATTTTCCAACATCGAGCCAAAAAGAAATCGGGAATTTCAAAAATCGATACATTTGATTATGATTTTTTTTGTCACTTGGTGAAAACTCTCGTCTCTTACACGAACTGGTGATTTACAGTAACATCAAACCCGATCTAAAGATCCCGTAACATCAAACCCGATCTAAAGATCCCGTGGGGATCCGGGTCAGAATAGGTCCTTAGTACTCATTGATTGTCGTAAGAGGCGACTAAATCCTTCGGAGGAGACCGCAAAACCGAGGTCCCGTGTCACAGCAGGTGTGTCACGATAAAAATCCCTCCCCGCTCAATGGCCATAAGCGCCGAGCATAGGCCTAAATTTTGCAGCTTTTCACTTGCAGTGGTGACGTCTCCATATGAGTGAAATATTCTCGAAAGAGACGTCAAACAATATTTAACCAATCAATCGACTGATCTACAGATGATTGATCAGGTATCTTTAGTAAGTTTTACATGTTCTAGTAGCCGACATGTTTTATTAAGTCGTATGTAATAAACAAAACCTCGCTTCTCTAACCATGCACTTTTGATTAGTAACTGTAAACAAAGATGGCCGACCTGGAGGTATCGTATCGTCATTCGGAACTCCTCGCGCGACTCATTCCTCGCACGCTGTTGGTATAAAGCGTAGCGGAGTTAGCCGAAGATTACCGATTGTCATTTCGTAGGCTCTTGTAACCAGGGCTGCGTTCAAGATCGTAGCGGCTAGCCTAGCTGCTAGGCTAGCTATCTAAATCTATTGAACGCACTGTATGAATTAACGCTTGTTATTCCTACGTAGGGCTAGCCTAGCACATCGTTCAAGATCATAGCACTACCGAGCCCTACGTAGCCGCTACGATCTTGAACGCAGTCCAGCTTCGATTTTTTCAAATATACTGTATTCAATCCTATAATAAAACAATTTTATGTACTGACATTTTCTTGGTCAGTACGATGTGGTTACTATTCTTGGGAGAATAATATTGTTCTTCTCTGGTAGCTGAAGCATGACCTCTGTATAATGTAGTTAGATGTGAAGGTCATGAAGCTGGGTGTGTATTAATATCATTGTTTCATGACAAGTCATAAACCATGTGAAATTGTGGAGATCTATATCAACAAAACGGGCGCCTGCTAGGCTTTTCGAATTTTCGGTCTCGTCCTTGTAGTTTGGTTAGTTTGTTTTGTGTCCCGTCGAGGATTTTTCACTCATATTTAGACGTCACCAGCTGTAGGTGAAGTACCACAAAGTTAGATCTATACTTAGCACTCAGGGCCGGACCAGTGAGGGTTCTTTAACTTGCCAACGTCTGTTGCGACACGGGGCCATTTTTAAGGTCCCATAATGCCAGGCGTTTGGCGAAGGAGCAATCACTACCATATATTTACATCTAAGGTTTGACATGACGATGGTATGAGCGGGGCTAGAACTCGCGACTTTTCGGTTACGAAGCGAACGTTGTACCACTGAGCTACCGCGACCGGTTCTTTATATTTTGTACAACATTGTAAAATAACATTTCACTCTGTATTTCTTACGAGCAACTTTGCTTTAAAAACTAATGTATGAAGGAGGGCCCTTGAATATTAATAAAAATCACATATACTCACACACTGACTTACGCACATACTCACACACAGACTTACACACATACTCACACACTGACTTACACACACACTCACACACAGACTTACACACATACTCACACACAGACTTACACACACACTCACACACAGACTTACACACATACTCACACACAGACTTACACACATACTCACACATTGACTTACACACATACTCACACATTGACTTACACACATACACACAGACTTACACACACACTCACACACTGACTTACACACACACTCACACACAGACTTACACACATACTCACACACAGACTTACACACATACTCACACATTGACTTACACACATACTCACACATTGACTTACACACATACTCACACACAGACTTACACACATACTCACACATTGACTTACACACATACTCACACACAGACTTACGCAGACACTCACACACAGACTTACACATATACTCACACACAGACTTACACACAGACTTACACACAGACTTACACACATACTCACACACAGACTTACACACACACTCACATACATACTTATACACAGACTTACACATACTCACACACAGACTTACACACATACTTACACACAGACTTACACACATACTCACACACAGACTTACACATATACTCACACACAGACTAACACACATACTCACACACAGACTTACACACATACTTACACACATATTCACACGCTGACTTACACATACTCACACACAGACTTACACACATAATCACACACTACACACATACTCACACACATACTCACACATTGACTTACTTACTCACACACATACTTACACACATACTCACAAACTACACACATACTCACACAGACTTACACACATACTCACACACATACTCACACAGACTTATACACATACTCACACACTACACACAGACTTACACACATACTCACACACATTCTCACACAGACTTACACACATACTCACACACAGACTTACACACATACTCACACACTACACACATACTCACACAGACTTACACACATACTCACACATTGACTTACACACATACTCACACATTGACTTACACACATACTCACACACAGACTTACACACACACACTCACACACAGACTTACACACATACTCACACACAGACTTACACACATACTCACACACAGACTTACACACATACTCGCACACAGACTTACACACATACTCACACACAGACTTGCACACATACTCACACAGACTTACACATATACTCACACACTACACACATACTCACACGGACTTACACATACTTACACACAGACTTACACATATACTCACACAGACTTACACATATACACACACAGACTTACACATATACTCACAGACTTACACATACACACACACAGACTTACACATACTCATACACAAACTTACACATACTCACACAGACTTACACACATACTTACACACATACTCACACGCTGACTTACACATACACACACATACTTGCACACATACTCACACAGACTTACACACATACTCACACACAGACTTACACACATACTCACACACTACACATATATACACACATGCTGACAAGCTCTTTGAAAAGTGTTGAGACGGTGAGACGGAAAATGTTTATTCTCATCAGACAATTTTTCTTTATAGACTCACTATAATACTATATAACACAAAGGTGATTAACAATCATGACATTTCTGTGTTTCAGAAAATTTCCATGGAAAACTACGCATGGCAGTGTGATAAAGGTCTGTCTGATTGTTTCAAACACATGTTCCAGAATGAACTTCATTGTGACGTCACCTTTTTGTTAGGGTCAGACAGAGAGAATGTGAACGCTCATAGTCTGGTTCTCATCGCTCGTAGTCCGGTATTCTATGCTTTACTGAAAGGCCCTCTGGCGGAGAAGGGACAACTCGTGATTCCAGACATCGAAAAGGAGACCTTCCAACAGTTTCTTGAGTAAGCTTTGGTCAAGAGAGTATGTGACATGATGTCAACTTTATAATTACATGTATATATCGTATGTCAGGTCATTTTGTCGCGTTGAACATGTTGGCCGGGAAATTTTGCCAAAGATAAAAGTACCTAACTATTCACCTAGTTAAATGAAATTGTGCCAAAAACTGAAGCGCTAATATTTCAAACTACAATTTTGTCGTGAAAAATCCACTTATAATCAAATATTCCCACCGCCAAAACTCAATATACTGTAGTATATAAGCGTAATATTATTCATATTTGATGATGAAAATTAACAGTTCTGATGAAGACTATTTCAAATTTCTTTCAGATATCTATACACAGATTTTGTTACATTAACATATGAAAACGTGACGTCATTGCTGTATTGTGCGCGGAAATATTGCGTGGACAAACTTACTTGTCGTTGTGAAGTATTCATGGAGAATAGACTTGACATTGACAACGTGTTTGGAATATTGGAGGAGGCGCATACTTACGGACTGACAGCTCTTAAAGATAAATGTGTGCGTTTTTTAGTGGAAAACATTCAGGGGGCGCTACTCTCAGACTCCTTCAGAAACATTTGTAGGGGATGCGTGAGAAGCATTCTCAGCATTGAAAGTTTAAACATAAGCGAAGAGGATTTATTTGAGCATATTTTAAGATGGGCGGAAGCGGAGTGCTCGAGAAAAAACTTACCGATTACGGATCAGAATAAGAGACTTGTTCTAGGGGATACGATACGGTTGATACGTTTTCCAACGATGACTTCGAGATATTTTCAGACAAGAGTGGCTAGTGCGGAGTTATTGGATGCAGACGAAGTAATCGACGTGTTCTTGTATGATTTTAGTAGAAATGATGGTGGAAGCGGACTATCGATGTTTGAAGTAGCCTCCAGGAACTACAAACGGGTTCTAAGATTCCGAAAGACGCTGCGCGAAAGACAGGCTTCCGACAAAACCAACGAAATCGCATTTGAGTGCAGTATAGCAGCAACGCTTCATGGCGTCTGTGTCTACACTCCGAAAGAAGATTTCCAAACTCAGGTGGTGTCTATAGACGTATACGATCACAAGAAGTCCAGCATCGCTAGCGTCGATTGTCACGTGTATGAACATTCCGCCGATAAAATCCATGACGTCTTTCTGAATAAACCAATCAGATTGGTTCCAGATAGACGCTACACTATAGCAACCAGACATTCCTACTGGGTCAAATCCTTCTACGGAACACGAGGGAAGCCCAGTGTTTTATTCCGAGATGGAGTGGTCAGTTTTTACAATTCTTCGTTAGCGGAGAGCAGTTCGGATTCGGAGTCCGAGTTTGAGTGGTTTAATACTTCGGTGGAGAAAGGTCAAATTCCCGGTCTCCTGTTATCGTGAGACTCAATACATTGAAACCACGAACATGTCTGACGTATTTGTAACATTTTTCCGTCCGGTGTCACGTGACTGCTTTGAATGAACTATAGCAAGTGTAATTAATCCCTATACTTTAAGACATCGGCGTGGCATGCACTGTAAAATTCTCTAAAACAGTGTCTTTTCTTTCGGAAATATTGTTTCTTGTTTGTTTTTTTTAATTTCTGAATGACCAAAAGGGTGCATCTCGACAACCTTGACATTGATAAAGCAAATGTAACAGTAGAGTTTCATTATTATTATTTTTTTTAAATTATTTATTTATTTTTTGCGAGTCTCAATATTTCCTTGAGGGTGACCATTACATGGTTATCACGTCATACAAGAGAGGTTTTCAAGAGTGATTGTTTTTCGTGTCTTTTCTAGAAACAAAAAATATAAAAAGTAGACCCAGCAGAGTTAAGATTTAAAACCAATGCTGATTCAAAAGGGACGTCGCTTATTAGTTGATTTTTTTATTAACCATAGCATACTCAGATCTGTAAATTGCGACCTATTTTTATCCGTCGTCGTTTCGTTAAGGTCACACGCGACGTTTGTCAATGATATTTATCATTTTACGTGGCAATTCAAGTGATTTTACGCACATCCTTTCTTGTTTCTTAAAATAAGTAAATAAATAAATTTAAAAAAAACCAACAAAAAAAAAACAAAACAAAAAACCAACAAAACTTGAGTTATATTACTAGGTCTTCTCTAGAGTTAGTATACTTTGATAGTTCCTGGTTGTGGCAAGTAAAGGCGTAGAATCAATTATTATGTATTACAGAAGGTTGTATACGAATTATAGTAATACTACTACAATATAAGATTTTAAACATCTTTCGAAAATCATATAAGACTCTTTATAACGAAGAGATAAAAAAAAAAGCTCATGAAATAAAATGGCAGAAACCTCGCGCATGACCTTAACATTTTATACTTCTCAAATACTGCCCGGCTAATTTTTACCAAAGTTAGACTGTAGCATTAATGAGGTAAGGGGTACAACGCAAATGAAGTCCGTGGCCCCTGCATCCCTGGGTGTGAAGGGACAGGATTTAAGACCAAATAAAATTTTGTCATCTTATAAGATCTTCTTTACTATGGGACATTTAGGATGAACAAGGATACGTCTAGCTGACAATTGATGTTAGGGAGGAGCTATGTGTCACATTTATAGAGTCAGGGAGGAGCTATGTGTCACATTTATAGAATTAGGGAGGAGCTATGTGTCACATTTATAGAGTTAGGGAGGAGCTATGTGTCACATATTTAGAATTAGGGAGGAGCTATGTGACACATGTATAGAGTTAGGGAGGAGCTGTGTGTCACACATATAGAGTTAGGGAGGAGCTATGCGACACATATATAGAGTTAGGGAGGAGCTATGTGACACATATATAGAGTTGGGGAGGAGCTATGTGACACATATATAGAGTTAGGGAGGAGCTGTGTGTCACACATATAGAGTTAGGGAGGAGCTATGTGACATATATAGAGTTAGGGAGGAGCTATGTGACACATATATAGAGTTAGGGAGGAGCTATGTGACACATATATAGAGTTAGGGAGGAGATATGTGTCACATATATAGGGTTAGGTAGGAGATGTGTGTCACACATCAATATAGGAAAAGTGTTATTTCTTTGGAAGAATCTCTTCATATGTCTTGGTTATTAAGGAAGTTAGCTCCTCAGTCTTTGAGCAACAACCGCGTAGGGTTATATTAAAATTGTGAAAATCATTGTCCCAGAGTAAGGGGCCCATGGCTTGTCCATATGAATAGGTAGGGCTATTTGAAATTATGAAAGTCATTGCCTAAAGTCAGGGACTCGGGATTTGTCTATAAGAACGGGTAAAGCTCTATTGATATTGTGAGTCGGGACCACGTGACTTGGGTATACGAGTCATATACCTGGTAGTAAAACAGCATTAAATCTTTAAAAATTATCTTAAAATGTTAGGACCTCGGGTCAAGAATTTAGATCTTTTGATGGGGCTATTTAGATCATGAAGCGAAAATATCATTGCATTGTAGGTCACCCGTGTGGGTGGTCTATTACTATCCGTGTCCGTCCTTCGTCGTTAAATTTGGGGGGGAAAATTAACTTCTGAGAAACTTCTATTCCAATTGTCACCAAACATGGTGTGTAGCATCCTTGTAGGTAGTTAAACAAAAATTGTAAATTTCGTAGTTCTTGCCCCCCTTGGGACCTTAAGAATGGGGTCAAAACTTTGAAAAATGATGCCATCGTTTAAAAAAAATAACTTCTGTATTCCTGAGCATGCAGCGGACAAATTGATTCAAAGTTATCATTAGGATGGAGACCTCTACGTGTCAAAGTCATGTTCCATGCAGAGACGGAGGCTCAGATCCCAGGAAAAAATGGAACAGTCCTGGAGGTTACAACACTTTTTTCAGCACGTTTTGATACTCAAACTCTAACTCCGTGCTCTAACTCGTACTCATACTCAAAAGTGAAGGTTGTAAAACTTTTATAAAATTATTCTCATACTCAAATGGAATATACATACTCAAGATTTTTCCAGTATACTTCGGAGCTTGCTGAAAACAAACATGGCTGAGTTTGAGTATGAGTACAGTAAAAGGTTTATAACCTCCAAGCCCAATTTTTGCAGAGAAAATAAATATATTTATATCAATCCAGAACATGTAGCAGGCTAGCTCAGGACATATCAATGGTGATATTGATATCAGGACATATCAATAGTGAACTTTGAGGCCTTCACCAAAATTGCAAAACTTGTGATCTCATAGATTGTTGATTGATTGATTGATTGATGTTTTCCGCCACACTCAACAATTTTTCAGTTATCTGGTGGCGCCCAGTTTTTATTGGTGGAAGAGAGAACCCAGATACAATGTACCTGGGAAGAGACCACCGACCTTCCGAAAGTAAACTGAGAAACTGTCTCACTTACCGGCGCGAATCCCGCGCCGACAGAGGTGAGAGGCCGTGTGATGTTGAGCGCGATGCTTTAACCACTTGGCCACGGAGGCCCCCTTATTTCTCATAGATATTTCATTATTGGAGTTTATACATGGAGACTATAGTATACATGTATCCAGTGAGACGAGAGCTCTGAAAAAGTACATCATCATACATACAATTCAAATGTTTATAAATTTATACTCAGATACAAAATTTCAATAAGCAGAATTCGCAAATATATTCTTATACTTTGAAATATGGAGAACTGTTTGTCTATACTGTACTACTTTCAACTTGACGGTCCTTTCTAAGTACTTTCTATTTGGTTACATTTGTTCTTATGAATACATTTGTTTTTCTGGTTACATTTGTTTTTATGTTCAATATTAAATAAAACATTCCCAATGGCTTTAATCTTTATTTTCTATTGCAACGTGCTATAGTAAGCAAATAATTAATTGATAATTCGGAATCTAAAATTTATCTGGTAATCAGAGGCCCGAAGAGCCTTGGGCAGTCTAATGTCGTCTGTTTTACGCAATATCAAGAATATTTCCCATTGGAATGTCATTAATTGTCTACCGCTGTACTGGCTGTATTCGATTGGTCGAACACTGTACTGGCTGTATTCGATTGGTCGAACACTGTACTGGCTGTATTCGATTGGTCGAACACTGTACTGGCTGTATTCGAACACTGTACTGGCTGTATTCGATTGGTCGAACACTGCACTGGCTGTATTCGATTGGTCGAACACTGTACTGGCTGTATTCGATTGGTCGGACACTGTACTGGCTGTATTCGATTGGTCGAACACTGTACTGGCTGTATTCGATTGGTCGAACACTGCACTGGCTGTATTCGATTGGTCGAACACTGTACTGGCTGTATTCGATTGGTCGGACACTGTACTGGCTGTATTCGATTGGTCGAACACTGTACTGGCTGTATTCAATTGGTCGGACACTGTACTGGTGTATTCGATTGGTCGGACACTGTACTGGCTGTATTCGATTGGTCGGACACTGTACTGGCTGTATTCGATTGGTCGGACACTGCACTGGCTGTATTCGATTGGTCGAACACTGTACTGGCTGTATTCGATTGGTCGGACACTGTACTGGCTGTATTCGATTGGTCGAACACTGTACTGGCTGTATTCGATTGGTCGGACACTGTACTGGCTGTATTCGATTGGTCGGACACTGTACTGGCTGTATTCCATTGGTCGGACACTGCACTGGCTGACTTTAATTGGTCGGATGGAAAGCTACACTAGTAGAGTGGAACCCACTCTTCTACTGTAAAGCCAATGATATGTATACCATCACCGATTTACCAATGGTAAAAATTTGATCCGTTGGTGTCATTGGATCCCTGTGTACTCTGAACGAGTTTGGATTACAAATGATGAGAAATTCAACAATGGTACCATTGGTATACCACTGGCTGATCAATTAGCATGAAAAAAAGTATTTTCTCTGGCAAAACTCGGACGAAATGGTTTGAGAGGGCAAATACTATACCATCATATACACTCTATGTTTTTAAAACCCATTTCCGTCTGTCCCGGGACATGTCTGAAATTGTCTTCATTTGACGTCTACAAAGAAAAGCTGTGATACAAAATTTGTTGCTTTCAGTGTGTATGCGATGTCCGACATTATTGATTACGTCATAAATAAAATTGCCAACCTAATAGAGATCTAAGTTGTCTGCAGAAATGTTTACCGTCGGTAAATTTTATCTGCAAACACTGGTACCACTGTCTTACATGTACCAATGGTAAAAAAAATTCTGCCGATGTAACTTAAAACTGTCAACCAAGGATAGTATTCTGAACGCACCCAAATGGTGAATTCTGTGATTGCAGTCTATATTTTATGGTTTCTGTTCCATAGTTGTGCGGGAACCGTGTTCGATATGCGGACTTATTACTTAAGCTTCAAAAGATTTGATATTCGGATACCAAGTTATGATTATGTAGTTTACATGTTAAATTGCGTGTATCTAATTTTTCCATAATTCTTTCACTGACATTTTATTGTAGTCTGTCCTAATGTCACTGCAGATAACAAAGCTTTACCCCGGTCTCCAATAATAAAGCACCCTCTCCATACCGCCGATACGTACTCAAGTTAATGTTTCCTATTTGGCCTCTCACCTCTGAAATCTGTGAGGAGCCTCGCCCAAAAATTTGCAGGCTCGATCAAGCAAAGCGTCACGCTCATCTTGTAGTACTTCACCTACAGCTGGTGATGTCTCAATGTGAGCGAACTTTTCACGACGGGACATATTTGGAACAGACAAACAAACTTTCAAAGTAAACTCCATTTATTCAGTGTCTAAAGTACAGAACTCACAAGAGCACATAAAAAAAAAATTCAATGAACCGTCGCTTTTACAGCAATTAAACATAAAACCCACGGGTCGACCTAATGACTGGAAATAAATGAATACTCCACCTATACTCTGGGTTACCTATATCAGGACTATATATCTTCTCCCCGGATGTCGCTTCCTGTTACTTTGAAGTTCGTGTCATGTGACTTTTCTGAATTACTGCCCCTCGCTCTGGGTGTCGCTTCCTGTTACTTTGATGTTCGTGTCATTTGACTCTTCTGAATTACCGCCCCTCGCTCTGGGTGTCGCTTTCCGAGTAGGTTTACAAACTCCTGTTTCTGAGGCTGGAACTTCATAAAAGTTTCGAAAACGAGGCTATTACTGGGACCATGTTTGTACTTTTTCAAGAAGGAATCCCTGCCTCCCAGTCCCCCCCCCCCTCCCCGTGTCCCTGGTGTAGTAGTGACCTTTGTATTTGTAAAACATATCATTTCCAAGTCTGTAGGCCGCAGTAACTTGCTTTTTCAGGGATTCCCACGTAGAATTGGCGTCTGTAAACCAATAAATTAATAAAAATATCAATCTATTTACATGAAAATTATGTTCATATGCAATGTTTCTAACGAATACAATAAATTGTGTTATTTCCATCACCACCCCCGTAATACAATAAATTGTATTATTCTCATCCCCACCCCCTGGATACAATAAATTGTGTTATTCTCATCACCACCCCCTGGATACAGTAAATTGTGTTATTCCCATCACCACCCTCGTTTGGTATTGTAATGTTATTGCTATATACACTTTTATTCTCATTTAACATTGTGATGTCATAGTGGATATGTGTCTAAATAAACTGTCTTATTCCCCTTTGACCATGTTGACATTGTGATGCAATATCGTATTGATATTCACTGTCTTATTCCCCTTTGACATGTGACGTCATACTGTGAATGTATACTGACCCTTTCGTTTTACGTAAGAGAATTGCGGCATAAAAGTGATTACCTAAACAGAAAACAACTGATGTCGTGTGTGCACTGTTATTTACCGATGTCGTGTGTGTACTGTTATTTACCGATGTCGTGTGTGCACTGTTATTTACCGATGTCGTGTGTGTACTGTTATTTACCGATGTCGTGTGTGCACTGTTATTTCATACCAGCTTGGTGTTTTCCAGATTTATTATAATTCACCACTTTCACAAAATAAGATAATTTTATTCGAATTCACCGAGTTCAAAAAACATAAATTTTATTTACCTGCGGCGACATTTGTTGGAATATTGCTTATTCCAAAATTGAATCATTTGTTTATATCACTTCCTACTCCAAAGAAAGAAACAATCTCTTATTTATACAAAATTATTTTTGAATTCCTATGGAAATCTAGTGTAGATAAAGTTAAGAGGTCTGTGATAACACAAGACTATTTATCGGGTGGTATCAAGATGGTTGATATAAGCAACTTTATTACATCATTGAAATGCTCTTGGATTAAAAGGCTTACTAGGTCCAACTGTCAGAAACCATGGATGAATATTTTTTTTGCCATGTATGGAAATGATATTTTAAAGAAATTATATGACTTTGGAGATAGTTTTATTGTGGAACAATTATGTGTTAAAAGCAATGTTTTTTGGAAGGATGTTTTTAATGCTTGGTTTTTTTATTTGAAGACTAGTCAAAATCTTCCAAATATTAAAAATAATTTTCATAATATTCCAGTGTGGTACAATTCTAATTATTAGAATTGCGGGAAAACCTGTGTTTTATGAGAAATGGTATGAAAAGGGGATTAAAGCTGTACAAGATTTTTTTGATACTGATTGTAACTTCCATAACATAGAAAAATTTCAGTGTTTATACAATCTTCAAGAAGTATATGTAATGAAATACAATAGCATTATTACTGCAATTTCAAAATATTTAAAATGTCTGTCAATTGATAGACACTCAACCAAACAAAATGTTAATCCATGTATGCCTATATTTTTTGAACCAATTTTATTACATGAAAGATGTTCTAATATTATTTACAATATTTTAAATGCAAAAGATGATATCCCAACTTCTATGGGCAAGTGGAAAACTGAACTATCTTCATATGGAGTAGATGATATTTCAGTGCAAGATGTGTTTAAAATTTGTTTCAAAACATCTAGTGATTCTTCTGTTCAGTGGCTACAGTTTAGAATTTTACATAGAATTCTTCCTGTTGGTTATTATTTGAAAAACATTAGTGTTAAAACAAATGATCTCTGTAGATTTTGTACAAGTAATATTGAAACAATAACACATATTTTTACTTCGTGTAATAAGACCCAAACATTGTGGAGTGAGTTAAGTCTTCATATATATAGAAAAATTTCCGAAAGAATTGGTTTTAATGTGTCAAATATAATATTTGGTGAAATCCCACTGTCTTTAAATAATAAAGCTATAAACTTTATAATTCTATATGCTAAACAATACATATTTATCTGTTTAATGCAGAATAAAGAACCAAATCTTGTTGGATTACTATGTCACTTAAAGTTTAAATATCATGTAGAGAAATATGCTGCAATTCAAACATTTAAAATACATAACTTTGATAAAATATGGATGAAGTGGGAAAATATTTTTGCAATTGATTAATTATTACTACATGTACTTGTCATTATTTTTAGTACATGTATTATTGTTATTATTATTACTTTCACTATTGTACAGCAAGTAACCTAAACCACAGGGAGATTGAAGCATGTATGCATGTATGAAAGGTATGTTTGTGTAAGTGTCTGATGTATTGTATGTAACCCAAAAAAAAAAAAAAATTATATAAAAAAAAAAAAATACTAGAAGTCAGACTAGAGTACATAGAATTAACGGCAATATCGATACTAGAAGTCAGACTAGAGTAAATAAAATTACGGCAGTATCGATACTAGAAGTCTGGCCAGAGTAAATAGAATTTACGGCAGTATCGATACTAGAAGTCAGACCAGGATAAATAGAATTTACGGCAGTATCAATACTAGAAGTCAGACTAGAGTAAATAGAATTTACGGCAGTATCGATACTAGAAGTCAGACTAGAGTAAATAGAATTTACGGCAGTATCGATACTAGAAGTCAGACCAGGATAAATAGAATTTACGGCAATATCGATACTAGAAGTCAAACCAGATAGACAATCCAGTCGTCGGATATACAGGTATTTTTGACTGTTGAACACACCATGGTTAACAATATCATCACAAACATAGAAGAGATCGTTAATTCAAACCTCTTTTTGTGTGTGTCAAAGTGGTCAATTAGGAGTCAAAATAGGTGTTTTGGAAGAATTTTAATTGTGCGAGCTACTCAGATGTCCCAGGTTGTGTTTCTGAGACCCGATCTGTTAATTTGACACTGTGCAGTCTTTAATTTGACACTGTGCAGTCTTTAATTTGACACTGTGCAGTCTTTAATTTGACACTGTGCAGTCTTTAATTTGACACTGTGCAGTCTTTCTCGAGAAAAGATGACAAAGAAGTACACACCATATAATGCATAAATACATACATGTGCATAAATACATACATGTGCAATATATATCTACATGTGCATAAATACATCCATGTGCAATATATATCTACATGTGCATAAATACATACATGTGCAATATATATCTACATGTGCATAAATACATACATGTGCAATATATATCTACATGTGCATAAATACATACATGTGCAATATATATCTACATGTGCATAAATACATACATGTGCAATATATATCTACATGTGCATAAATACATACATGTGCATAAATACATACATGTGCAATATATATACACATGAACATACATACAAGATTGCATGCTCAGGGGCCCGTTTTACAAAACAACTTACGACAAAGTCGCTAGTCTTAAATTTTATTACACAGTTATTACTTTGAATGAATGAAGTAAAACTTTTCTAAGGCCTAATTTTCAAAATTTTTGTTAAAAAAAAATTGCATTTGGAGTGAATGATCTTACAATAAACTGGTAAATTCCAGTATGTAAAGTTGGTCGTAAGTTCTTTTGTAAAACGCGTCCCAGATTCCCAGTGTATTTCTTTAAAAAAACCCAAAAAAACACGTCTTAACCTTCCATAGTCAGCAATCAACAAGTGCCCGCCTAAACAAAGCAGTCAGTAGTTGCCCTGTAACCAACGCGGGATAGAACTTGTTGGATAGTGGTTGAAATAAGATATAATGGTGTGTGCTTTCAGCGAATTTTATTTCAAATTGTTTGAGGTAACAGGTAGGAATAATTTTATTTCGTTTCCTTTATATTCATGCAAGAAGAAAGCTTAAAAAAGGAAATGAAAAAACATCGAAACCGGAAAAGGTCTCCAGACAACCCCATTGTAACTTTCCCGGAGATTTCGTGTTCCTTTTCGCTCTCGTCGTGTATTATTTTTTTAGTAGTTCATATCCCCCTCAACAGTTTTTCTTCCTTGTAGAGGTGCTGTGCGAGAAATGCCGGTTTATTATCATTTCATTACCAGGTAATATATTTATAAGTTTGGGTTTACGACATAATAGAACGACGATATAACTGCACGAAGTGCCAATAAAAACACAACACAATTCATAAATTGAAAGATATATGTAATTATTTGAAGATATCAATTAATTTATATCAATAAATTAATCAAAGATCTCTTCAAATAAGAATTATTGAGCAGAGTAATTGAATTGTAGGTCTCTATTTAATTCATTATAACCCTTCCGTATTTTTTATCCTTTAATCAAGATCGTCAGCATTTATCTTGATGGGTGCAATTTTGGATTGGCTGGGTTTGATAATTTGTGCCCTCAATGGGGAGTTTACCTGTGTAACGGGAAGGGAGAAAATGCAACGGACCAGACCGGGATTCGAACCCGGGCCCCCTGAATCTCTAGTCAGGTGCTCTACCAACTGAGCTAACTGGCCACCTGTGATCGAACCCGGCCGACCGCTACACCTGTATTCAACAGCCAAGTGAGTATTATTAGGTTTTTCGTACACATTCAATAAAATTATCTTCCTCCATCTTTCAAGAGTGTCTGTCATGTCTTTAAGCCAAGAACTTACTACACCTATTCTTGGACATTTTCGAGCACGATAGAAAATACTTTCATGCGTTTCCTAAATATCATTTCTGAAAACGATCTCGAAAACAGACTATTTGGGAAAGCAACAAAAAACGGATCAGATATGCTGATAGATTAATACATGTAGTAGTTACCCTATACGCTCCCTGTCATTATGACCACGCCCATCGGGTATCTGCACATAACCAACAATATCATATGGGGTAACTACTAATTTGGCAACACCTGTCAACGTCTGAATGTCAAGATTCTTGGCAAAACTTATTTCTACCTATTGCATTATAAAGTATGATTTTACAACCTTTAGTGTTAAGCTTAAAATCTTACAGCAAGTTCACAAAAACAACGAATTCCATGATTATTCTAGCATTATTGGATGAATGAATGAATATTTATATAAAACCTTTTAATTCGCTCAGGTGTATCATATTTACCAACTTCTGCGTTTATAAAATTCAGACAAGTGTTTGATTTGCTTAGATATGATCATTACAGTTTGATATGGTAAGTTAGTTTTAGTACGTTTTGATATGATTTTTAGACGTTGACAGAGGTATTAGCGGGAACGATAACTCTGGGTAGAGATTGCTTATTTGGTACAAGCAAAAATCCTTTGTTCGAGGTGTGAAACACGTACATCTCAGCATGAGGTGTGAATGTCACGGGTCCTCGGAGACGACTTTAAAAACGGATGTAGGTGTGGCATGCTATAGAACCCTCACTGCTCAATGGCCGTATGCAGTCGTCACCGGTCTTGGTGACGTCTCCATATGGTACAGGGCTTTCAACAGTGTCGATTGAAGTCAGCATTTCGCAAATTCTATGGTCGTTATAACGATCTAGTTCGTCAATACAACCTCACATTGGGTCAAATGCTGTCTGACGTGTTTCATACCGATTGTTAAGCCGTTCTTGGCACACTGATTTTGACTGCGGATAACTCCGTTTACCTGATCAGGATATAGGGCTCACGGCGGGTGTGACCGGTCAACAGGGAATGCTTACTCCTCCTAGGCACCTGATCCCACCTCTGGTGTGTCCAGGGGTCCGTGTTTGCCCAACTATCTATTTTCTATTACTTGTAGGAGTTATGAGATTGATCACTGTTCGTCATCTTCACCTTGCATGAGTGAAAAATTCCCTCGAGAGACGTTAAACAAGATATTATCAATCAACATATCCACAACTTAATTAATGACCCCTTTAACTGAATTAATGACCCCTTTAATTGAATTAATGACCCCTTTAACTGAATTAATGACTCCTTTAATTGAATTGCTGCTCTCTTTAAAAGAATTGATGCAGAACCTTTCAATTCAACAGAACCTAGAAATTAACGGCAATAATTTTTTTTTTTTACATTGCAGTTGATAGCGATTCAACTACAACTGCCATTGAAAGTACCGAGATCAGCCGAAGTTTGCCGACTGACACTGCCAGTGAAAGTACCGAGATCAGCCGAAGTTTGCCGACTGATAGATCATACTGCCAATAATAAGAGTACCAAGACTGCAGACTAACAGCAGTGTCTGTAAATGAGGACGAGGCGAAACATCAACAGTTTTATTGCAAATAATTATTTAAGGAAGCAGATAAAAAGTTAACACATAAACAAAGGAAGATAATTCATAATGGAATAACACTGTCAATAAAATATCAGCGATCTTAAACTTTAAGTCCATAGCAAGATTAAAAGTTGTATGTACTCATGGAGAGACAGTAACCACCCCTAATCTGTTCTGATTGAGAGTGTCCAAGTTTGACATTGTGTGTAAACCCATAACGTGAAAGATACACGTATCAATAATAGCACATCAATAACTGCACGTAGTACATAATCACTCATCTTGACAGTATTTACAAAAGTCAATAAAACAAATGGGTAAAAAAATAATGTTGCATAAGAGTAATACAAAAATAATTCATGGAATGTTTAATAACAGGACGGATAGGTTATTAAAACTCATAAAAAGACAGAAAATGATACTATACTTATCAAACACATAAAACTCAAACCAATGTAAGCAGACCAATAAAGTCTGTGTGATGAGCAGGAAAACTATTCTACCTATATATAATGCTGTCCAGGCGGCCTCAGCCTTGTTGTCCTACAGACTTCATGAGCAGTCTCACTCTTTGCTCCCTGATTTAACAGGACTGCGTTCAAGATCGTAGCGGCTAGCTGATTTGTGCCATTTTACACTTTTTTTTTTTTATATTTCGAGGGAAAAGGACAACCAAATGATATTTAGCGACTTCACATCCCGAAATAACGACAGAGTGATAATACTTACATACTTTTTGTCTCAAAATAACGAAAAGACGCCAAATTGTAACCCAGCCACCATACCTAGCCCCTAGGCTTGCCACTACACTCTTGAACGCAGCCCAGACGAGTTGAACAGCACGACTTTAACATAAATAAGATGTTGCCTTTGATACACATAGCCATTCCTATAGGTAACATTGAAAAAGCTACCTCTTGATCACTTCAGAAGTTAGATATTCAATAAGTGGGTAAGAGGCTAATGCCAAGGTCACAAGGTCATTAAATTTGGCACTGTTAGAAAGGCCATGTCACATGTACTACTTCTCTACATGATAATACGCCTCTAAATTGTAGATTGTTTTGCTATGTTGTATGAACTGACATATAAAACACTACATCCCCCCAACTTTGCGATTCCGAGGGCATTTCAAGCTAAGGAGTCTTGTGACGTACGTACCATGTGACTAACAGTTAATATATATACATATTGCTCTCCTTTAAACAACACATGCAATGTAATACATAGATCTATATACCGAGACCTTAGGAATATTAAAATGGCAGAACACTGCAGTCTGCACCCCAGTTTTTAACCTTTGGGTTAATGTAAGTTGATATTCTCTTTATCCTCAAACATCAATCATGACTAAATTACAAGCATTTAAACAAAATAAACACCATCAAAAATCAAATTTAGAAGTGACAACTACCTCTACAAACAATGCATTCTATTTAAATTTGTTTTCGGATTCAAAGTTATTTGATTAGAATGTTTGACAAGAAAACAACACCCGCCACAGTGCCAAAGCATTTGACAATCAATATATGTTTGTAAACCCCCCCCCCCCCCCCCCCCAGCACACTGCCCAATATCTATTCCACAAGTACCGTTGAAAAGGTCTTGTAACAAAGATTACAAGTCCAAAACAACTAGTGTTCAAAAGTAATGAATAGTGTACACGTTTTTGATAAGTGAGTCAAAGGTCATTGTCAGGGTCACAAGGTCATCAAACATACATGTAGTACTTCTGTAATGATCTGTCACAGGTACAAGTCAGGGTCCACTCACTAATACATGTAATGATCTGTCACAGGTACAAGTCAGGGTCCACTCACTAATACATGTAATGATCTGTCACAGGTACAAGTCAGGGTCCACTCACTAATACATGTAATGATCTGTCACAGGTACAAGTCAGGGTCCACTCACTAATACATGTAATGATCTGTCACAGGTACAAGTCAGGGTCCACTCACTAATACATGTAATGATCTGTCACAGGTACAAGTCAGGGTCCACTCACTAATACATGTAGTTCACAAGCTGAAGGCAATGTTCCAGTTGTTTCCTAACACAGACAGGTTAAAAAATATTGGCCCCAAAAGTTTTAACCCTGGGAACATTATCAATAAAACATAACAAAGCTGCTTTCACAAGAATCAGAAATGGCAATATACAACTGTACAACTAAATAATTTTCTGTGGAAAATAAATACATTGACTGTATATAGAAGTTTTTCACTAAGTGACGTTGAGTTCTAGTTTCGTTCCCAGCCATGGGGAGGGTCACAAGGAGCGTTTACCAGTCTGAGGAGGTATAGGGGGGTGGCTTAGAAGACGAGTCATGGTGGCCAACTTTGTTCCTGAAATATAATAAACACGTCACAAGACTACAAAATTACGACCACGATTCCTTCAGATGATAAACCCTTCAGATGATATCAATTTGAAACTGATCAATGCTGAAGCAAAACATCTGTTTGATGTTGTCAAAGACTAATTGAAGATTATTTTATTGCAGATTAATCAAAATTAGCAATACAATTTATTGTAAACAAAGAAATATACTTACGATCCAAAAATTGATTTAGAACCTGCCCTGTAATGGAAAATACAAATCAATATTAATAAGTGACAAATTGTAATGACAAAACTACTATTGAAAATCATACAGTAAAAAAACCGAACAGTGGTGTCCACAATTAATTAAGGACTCCTTTCTCAATCATGTCAAAGTGTGACAATACACAGCTGATACAGTTATAGCTGCTGGAGTAGAATAGAAAAAGAAAAAAAACACACCACAAAACCATGAGATGACGCTTCTGTAGAATTTCTGAAACCAAGGACATTTTTTATCATTATCTCTTTAATGACAGTTATTTGCATGAGTGATTGTAAGTTTCAGTACAAAGTAAACACATGACGAACAAATAAACATCAAATCAACATCGTTCCTTTAAATTCAAGTTCTGCGGGAAGACAAGTCACACATGTTAATTTGTTACGGTTGAACATTTGCTTTGCACACATCACTTGTATACAACCACAAACCAGTCATCATCATCATCATCAAAGTCAGGTTCTGGGTGCACTTTGTGGTGCTTAACAAACTTCTCTTTCAGGTTAAGGCTACAAAAATTTAATAAGTTTTATTTCTAACATGGTAAAAGGACTATAGATTTAATAATGGCCTTCTCCAGCCCTAAAATTTGAGCATCTTTCAATCCATGTGAAATCACTAATTTCCATTCAGAGATAGTCAGAAACAACATATGAGAAGTCACATGTCTTCAATATTGATTTTTAATTTTGGAATATGGCGTAACAAATTTTGTTAATTTTTAACGTTAATTTCTGAGGCAGTTTTATGTCCAGAACTCAAGGGAGCTGTGTGTGAACCTAACCTATAGCTCCATGTATTTGTAATGTATATGAAGTTTACAGATCTCAATTTGTTTGTGGTTCACACATAGCACCCACGCTTTTCCAAATCAATCAAAGAAATAACAAGAGGCCCATGGGCCACATCGCTCACCTGAGTCACCATGTCCCTTATTTAAAGATATTCCCAATATATTTACAAGTTAAACTTTGATTCCCTATTATGGCCCCATCTTAACCCCGGGGCCATGATTTTAACAAACTTCAATCTGCACTACGTCAGAAAGCTGACCCAGAGGTTCTCGAGAAGATTTTTAAATAATCCCATCCTAGTTTTGCATTTTTGTGATTTTCTCCCCTTTAAAGGGGGAATGGCCCTTCATTTGAACAAACTTGAATCCCCTACACCCAAGGATGATTTGTACCAAGTTTTATTGATATTGGCCTGTTGGTTCTGGAGATTTTTAAAATTTATCAATGTGTTTTCTCTATTATCTCCCTTTGAAGAAGAGCGTTGCCCCTCATTTGAACAAACTTGAAACCCCAATAACCATGGATGATTTATGCCAAGTTTGGTTGAAATTGGCCAAGAGGTTTTAAAGAAGATGAAAATGTTAACGTTTATGATGCCAACGACAGTCAACGGGAAATTTCGATCAGAAAAGCACACTTGGGCCTTCGACTCAGGTGAGCTAAAAACCAAAGCCATAGAAAAACTCCCAATTTTCGGTCAGTTGACAGAAAATGGTGGAAAATCTGTTTGTGACACTGTACATATTCTTTGCTTAATTATAAATTTCCTTTTCAAACCCAGTCACAACAATAACAAGCATGCAAGAACTTCACAACATCAAATTTGTGGATTTTTTCAAATACTATTTATATTTTTTTTTTTGGTCTATACTGATAAAAATAGAGAAAATCCCCATACAGAAAGCTGAGGTATTTGAGCACTATGTTACTGCTAGGAAACAGTATTTGACCAGACAATGGGGAAGGAGAGCAGGCCGTTTTACAGTGTCAGTCAAACCTGTGTCGTCTCCGTTTGGCATTGGTCAAGAATTGCTTTAAATATTGTTGTCGTTTGAGGTATGTGGTTATTGTGCTAGAAATAAGAAACGAGTCGAGAGAAAAATCAATCACTGAGTGTCCAGCTGATTTTTACCCAACATCACATTTTTGATCATGACAGAAGTGAGGCCATTCAGAATATCTAAATGTATATTCCTGTTAATAATTTGTATATATAATGAAATTTGTGGGTTAAATGTTTTTAATATGACAAAATACATGCAGTCCTATGTTCTTAATCCTATTCTATGAAGGAAGAAATTACAAAAAAACATTTTTGGTAATTAATAAAAACTTGAAAAAATATAACAATGAAATGTTTTTTTTTAAAGAATATGACCAACCCTAATAAACCTGGCACATACTGGTCATCCATAACTGTAAAAACTGTAAACAGAGAGACTGAATGTCTTATAATGTTTATAAACAGAGAGACTCAGAATGCCTTACAATGTTCTTACAAGACATGGTGTTTGTTAGGCCTACAGAGTGTATAGCGATGACAGCTACATGTAATAGATCTACTGCTATTTAGTTTACAATGTGTTTGTACAAAAACCATGACTACTATATCAAACCATATATCTTAGTGAATACCAAGAATAAAATAAAGCACAAGTTAATATAAAGTTTGTGCTAATCTTGTTGTCAAAGGCCAAGAATTAGTACTCCATAGTCTGTTTGGTTACTTTATAAAGCTTCATTTTGTTGTGGTGTGTATTGTTTGGTACCTAGAGAAGTTTGTTCTTCTAGCCTGAGTTTTCTGTAGTGTGTTTTGTTTGGTACCTAGAGAAGTTTGTTCTTCTAGCTTGAGTTTGTTGTAGTGTGTTTTGTTTGGTACCTAGAGAAGTTTGTTCTTCTAGCTTGAGTTTGTTGTAGTGTGTTTTGTTTGGTACCTAGAGAAGTTTGTTCTTCTAGCCTGAGTTTTCTGTAGTGTGTTTTGTTTGGTACCTAGAGAAGTTTGTTCTTCTAGCTTGAGTTTGTTGTAGTGTGTTTTGTTTGGTACCTAGAGAAGTTTGTTCTTCTAGCCTGAGTTTTCTGTAGTGTGTTTTGTTTGGTACCTAGAGAAGTTTGAACTTCTAGCTTGAGTTTTCTGTAGTGTGTTTTATTTGGTACCTAGTGAAGTTTGTTCTTCAAGTTTGAGTTTGTTGTAGTGTGTTTTGTTTGGTACCTAGAGAAGTTTGCTCTTCTAGCCTGAGTTTGTTGTAGTGTGTTTTGTTTGGTACCTAGAGAAGTTTGTTCTTCTAGTTTGAGTTTTCTGTAGTGTGTTTTGTTTGGTACCTAGAGAAGTTTGTTCTTCTAACCTGAGTTTGTTGTAGTGTGTTTTGTTTGGTACCTAGAGAAGTTTTGTTCTTCTTGTTTGAATTTTCTGTAGTGTGTTTTGTTTGGTACCTAGTGAAGTTTGTTATTCTAGTTTGAGTTTGTTGTAGTGTTTCATTGGGTACCTAATGAAGTTTGTTCTTCTAGCTTGAGTTTGTTGTAGAGTGTTTTGTTTGGTACCTAGTGAAGTTTGTTCTTCTAGCTTGAGTTTGCTGTAGTGTGTTTTGTTTCGTGAGAGCCAGGGAACCGTAACCATTTTAATTACCGCACCCTGGAGGAGCAGCCTTAATTAAACAGAACATTCACCTCTTTTAAATATGTTATCATACAATTATAGTGTAGTCTATGTTAGCCTACAGGCTGTAATATCTAGTAATCATTTAACAGATACTAAAATGCTTCAGAGAACAAAATACATGCAATAAGAAATATATATACTTCTTTCAACACTTCACATCTATAGAAGTATAATATCCGACACCTAAGCCTTGCACAGAATTAATGTTTTAAACAAAATATTGTTTTTTGATTTGGGAAAGAGAATGTCAGTGAAAAGGACAGGTAAATCTGGAGATATATAAATGTATATGTAAAAGGAATGCTGGATGTCATACCTGCTAACTTCTGGAAGCTGGAGTGCGTCCCTAAAACAAAGAAGTATAGACTGTAAAGCTTGGTGCTCTAGCTAATGTTTACAGTGACAAACAATGATTTAACACAGTGACACTGCATTCAGTTTTAATAAAGCATTTGCATGTAAGCACTTCTGCATATCATAAAAAGTATGATAAAGGTATTTAACCCAAACTACATTCGATGGAATATCCATATAATGGAAATCAGAAGCTCTTACAGGTTAATACATAATTATCAAATTGTGATACAGTGCGAGTACTACTTATTTAAGTGAGTTTAAAACTTGGCATATAATCATAAATGTGTGTCTTTGTGGAAGTTGATAATGGATAACTAGAGATTCTTTTATATAATTCAAATCAGTCTGTATTTTCCAAAATACACGGTTTATATTTTGGCGTAAAGTCTCTGCAGAGACCCCACCCCATTATAATCCTCACCTAGGGTGCCAGGGGCCCCCTGGATCAGATGTATTTAGATATATTATATAATATATGTATGTGTTATACGATAAAATCACTGGCATGATATAGCAAAAACAGGAGGGTGTTGTAGCTAATCTACTCTTAATTAAAATTCATGATTATATATTTCTACATCATCTTAAACATGATTTTACAAGATTTCAGTTTTAAAGTCTATTTTGAAATGCAAGTGACAATGGAGGCCAAATGGGGCCCCTTATCATGCCCTGTCCTTTACTATCATTAATGAGAGAGAAAAACCCAATAATTATTGTCTATGATGAAGAACTTCAAATCAATACCAATGTTTCATGATGCATCCATTCATTATTCAAATAAAAATATAATTTCTTTTTGTTAACAAATGTCTCCCCAGCTCCCAAGTTGAAAGTGCTCCAAATTACACCCTCCTCCCCTTAATATACAGCATGGTATGGAGGTGAAAGGATGAACAGGAACATAGACATTATGAACAACACTTTGTGCATTGAGGAAAAAGATCGATGGAGAAAGATTCAATGTCGATGTTATAAAGTCACTGTTGTATGTGATACAAAAATAATGACTGCTATACTGAAGTACCAGTAGGAAGTGAACATACCCTTGTACATGAAAATAAGCTATAATACAGTCCTCTTTGATCCACTGTAAATTGTAGGAAAATATTAGATCCCTGGGTCAGAACAATGTGATCATCATTAAACGATATTGTAAAAAGTTTCAAATCTATCTAGAAAGCCATAAAAGAGAAGTGTTCACAAGCGATTTTACATCCTCCACCTCTCTTAGATCCACTATAACTTTAAGGATAGCAATTGGAACCTCCTGTCCTGACAATATGCACATCTGCATATGACAATGAAGCATTGTACAAAGTTTCAAATCCATCAGACAAGCCATATAGGAGAAGTGTTTACAAATTATTTTACATCCTCCACCCCTCTTTGATCTACTGTAACTTTAGGAAAATAATTGGATCCTCACATCCCAACAATATGCACATTTTCAAATGGCAATGAGACATTGTACAAAGTTTTAAGTCTATGCGATAAGGCATACAGAAGAAGAGTTCACAAGATTTTGTGACAGACAGATGGAGAGACTGACAGAAAGTACAAAAACAATGTCTCCTCCTGGAAGAAGGTAGACATAATTTTGTGGCATCAGGGATCGAAAACCTGAACACTCTGACACTGAATCAAGACAAGGGGGCTTACTTTCCTTTAATTTCTCTCTTTTTTTTTTTAGTATAAACAAAAACAAACATTTTTGAAAAAAAGTTGCAATGCCATATCAAAGATGGGTCTAACTACTTGAGCAAAAGATATGGACTAAAAATTTGTGTTTACTTACTTATCAAAGTCATAGCTATCACCATCAATGTCTAGCTCGTTCATTCGTCGGTAATGTTTGGCCAGCTTTGTAGCAAAGATGATACTGGGGAGGAAGAAGAAAATGCACCATCCCAGCGCAAACCAGAATCCATTCTGCAAACAAAAACATCGGTTAAAGTCCAAGAAGCAAAGAAAGGGTCACATTTAGTCTTAAAAGTAAACCAACGGTCACATTTAAATCTGAGAAGTAAAGATAGGGTCACATTAAGTCTTAAAAGTAAACCAAAGGTCACATTTAAATCTGAGAAGTAAAGATAGGGTCACATTTAGTCTTAAAAGTAAACCAAAGGTCACATTTAAATCTGAGAAGTAAAGATAGGGTCACATTTAGTCTTAAAAGTAAACCAAAGGTCACATGTACACACCCACCAGCACTACTTACCAGAGTATCTATGGTGTAATTACACAATGAGGTGACAAACAGGGAGTTATACAAGTTCCAGATTGGGGTGCACTTTCCAATCTCATAATCCAGCTACAGAAGAGAAAATAAAGATAAAATGAATTAGATGTGACAATGCAATCTGTATGAAATAATTCTAAACTTTTTGATGACCTGTTCGGTCATGAGTATCCAATCATTAGAATTCGTGGATCGCTACATCTGTATTAAATAATTCTAAACTTTTTGATGACCTGTTCGGTCATGAGTATCCAATCATTAGAATTCGTGGATCCCTACATCTGTATGAAATAATTCTAAACTTTTTGATGACCTGTTCGGTCATGAGTATCCAATCATTAGAATTCGTGGATCCCTACATCTGTATGAAATAATTCTAAACTTTTTGATGACCTGTTGGGTCATGAGTATCCAATCATTAGAATTCGTGGATCCCTACATCTGTATGAAATAATTCTAAACTTTTTGATGACCTGTTGGGTCATGAGTATCCAATCATTAGAATTCGTGGATCCCTACATCTGTATGAAATAATTCTAAACTTTTTGATGACCTGTTGGGTCATGAGTATCCAATCATTAGAATTCGTGGATCCCTACATCTGTATGAAATAATTCTAAACTTTTTGATGACCTGTTGGGTCATGAGTATCCAATCATTAGAATTCGTGGATCCCTACATCTGTATGAAATAATTCTAAACTTTTTGATGACCTGTTCGGTCATGAGTATCCAATCATTAGAATTCGTGGATCCCTACATCTGTTTCATGTTTTTTGCTTATAACACTTACTGCATTTAGGGCATCATCTACAAATGAATTCACAACTCCTAGAACCCTGGAGGCAAAATTCTTGGCTTCCTGTATAAAATAGATAGTATTTAAAAACATTAAATATTACGACATATACTGTGGCATCAAAGTCACAAAACAAAAGTGCTTTAACAATATATATTTCAATTTTGATGTAAACAGTCGAGGATTTTATTTCAAATCTTTTAGAAATTGATTCATGAAACTTTAGTGACAGTAGTCCCCTGTATTTCTTTTCCTTACAGCTTTGACGACATCAGAGCCATTGGTCTGCACAAACATTTCTGAGATGTTAAAGTTGTTTATACAGTTATCAACATCAGTCTACAAATAAAAAGATGTTTTGAAACATATTCACCCAAAACTCTGATAATGCAGATGGAATTCAAAATTAAAATATCAAAAAAGAAAAAAATGTTTCCTTTCAACTTACATCTGTTCCATTGACTGTTGATTCCAAGGAGTTTACATCAGTCTGAAGCTGGGACTAAAAAAAGGGGAAGCAGTTTATCATATTACATCCATCTAATAAGACATAACCATACAATTATTATAAAGAGGGACAACTCTTACACTGATTTGTGATTTATGTTTTAATTTCTTATGGCCAGTAAAAAAAAAATCAAGAGAGCTTGAGTTTCTTTCTTTTTGCCATGCCGACTTGAAAAAAAAAGAGGGGCAACTTTTACATAGATAAATTACCATAAAAAGGGCAACTTACTATAAAGAGGGACAACTCTTACATTGATAATAAAGAGGGACAACTCTTACATTGATAATAAAGAGGGACAACTCTTACTTTGATAAATGAAGGACAACTTTTATACATGCAAATTTCTATCAAGAGGGACAACTTTTACAATTGTAAATTACTATCAAGAGAGACAACTTTTATACAGGCAAATTACTATCAATAGGAACAATTTTTAAAATGGCCAATTTCTATCAAGAGAAACAACCTTTACAATGGTAAATTACTATAAAGAGGGACAGCTTTTACAATGGTAAATTTACAACTATCCGGATAAATTACTCTTACACTGATGAATTACTATAGTTACATTATAAGTACAGTCATCATGTTTATACACTTTTAAACTCAACAGGAAAAGTATGCTTATAAAGTTTACTCTTATACTTTAGAATGAACATTTAAAAAAATAAAAGAATATTATTTAGAGAAAATTTTACTTTGATTTGAGAGTGTGTAACATAATTGTAGCTGAAAATACTGTAAAATGACTAATCTGAAAATGGTTTTACCATTGCAGCAGTCAAACTAGCCAGCTCATTACTGTCTATAGCCCTGGTTCTAGTGGCCAAATTCTGTAGATCTCCCTGTAAAAACAAACAAGCTAATGAACTGCTGAAAACTGACAGATTTGAAATATGACAACTTTGAAACAAGATGTACTTGAGAAACAATGATGCCCCTGTATAGAAGCAAAGTAATTCTGGTACCTAAAGAAAGGTCTTATCACAAGGGATACATCACTTACCATTCAAAAGTTATGGCCAAGGTTAAAGTTTTTCAAAAGTAGATCAAACAATTGTCACGAGGTCAAAATTTTTACTACCTACATCACTCACCTTGGCTCATATTTAAAGATTTTCCCTATATATTCGCATGTAAAACTTTGATCCCTATTGTGACCCTAAACTACTCCCGGGGGCTATGATTTTTTCAAAATTGAATCTGGACTAGGTCAGGATGCTTTCATGTGAATGTAAATTTTCTGGCCAAGTGATTTTTCAGAAGATTTTTAATGATTTGTATGTAAAAACTGATCCCCTATCGTCGCCTCATCTTACACCCGGGAGCCATGATTTTAACAAACTTGAATCTGCACTAAGTCAGCAAGCTTTCATGTAAATTTCAACTTTCCTGGCCCAGTAGTTTTTGAGAAGAAGATTTTTCCTATATATTTGTATGTAAAACTTTAATCCCCCTTGTGGCCCCATCCCACCCCCGAGGGCCATGATTTCTACAAACTTAAATCTGCAATATGTCAGAAAGCTTTCATGTAAATATCAGCTTTTCTGGCTCAGTGGTTCTTGAGAAGATTTTTCCTATATATTTGTATGCAAAACTTTGATCCCCTATTGTGGCCCCATCATAACCCCGGAGGCCATGATTTGAACAAACTTGAATCTGCAATATATCAGGAAGCTTTCATGTAAATTTCAGCTCTTCTGGCCCAGTGGTTCTTGAGAAGAAGATTTTTTAATGACTCCACCCTATTTTTGTGATTATCTCCCCTTTGAGAGGGACATGGCCCTTCATTTGAACAAACTTAAAAGCCCTTCACCCAAGGATGCTTTTGGCAAAGTTTGGTTGAAATTGGCTCTGGTTCTGGAGAAGAAGTTGAAAATGTAAAAAGTTTACAGACAGACGGACACACAGACGAGGGACAACACGATCAGCTCAGGTGAGCTAAAAAAGGAATACACAAATGAAACTTTTGACACAAAAAGAAAGGTCTTGTCACAAAGTTACACATAAGAAATATGAAAGCCCTATTACAATCCATTCAAAAGTTACGATCAAGGTTTAAGTTTTTGTGGGCAAACCAAAAATTAAATGGCCTTGAATCTCCGAATAAGGGGGCATAAAAATATATTACACTCATCCTTTTCTATATCAAAATCTAAAGCACCTGACTGAGATTCAATCAATTTGAAATATACAGTAATTATTCTCATATTCCAAGAAAATGTGACATACTGCAAATGAAAAATTGAAACATGGACCCTACTGCTCTCAATAAAAGGGTAAAAAAAGTTCACTTTACTGCAATCTCTGATCAACTGTCTAACAACGATTTGGTACATATCTCAATAGCTGATGAACAGAGTGATAATAATTTAATATCAGCCTGTGTAGCTGATGAACAGAGAGATAATAATTTAATATCAGCCTGTGTAGCTGATGAACAGTGATAATAATTTAATATCAGCCTGTGTAGCTGATGAACAGTGATAATAATTTAATATCAGCCTGTGTAGCTGATGAACAGTGATAATAATTTAATATCAGCCTGTGTAGCTGATGAACAGAGAGATAATAATTTAATATCAGCCTGTGTAGCTGATGAACAGTGATAATAATTTAATATCAGCCTGTGTAGCTGATGAACAGTGATAATAATTTAATATCAGCCTGTGTAGCTGATGAACAGTGATAATAATTTAATATCAGCCTGTGTAGCTGATGAACAGAGTGATAATAATTTAATATCAGCCTGTGTAGCTGATGAACAGAGTGATAATAATTTAATATCAGCCTGTGTAGCTGATGAACAGAGTGATAATAATTTAATATCAGCCTGTGTAGCTGATGAACAGAGTGATAATAATTTAATATCAGCCTGTGTAGCTGATAAACAGAGTGATAATAATTTAATATCAGCCTGTGTAGCTGATAAAATGACTGATAATTTGGTACACACCTGAGTACCTGCATTACAGGCGGGGTTACAACTAGCAGCAAAGGTGTCCAACTCGTCCGCTAAGGCTGACAAATTCTTTCCTGAGGCTGATTTGCTTAACTATAACAATAGCATAGAGATTAGCAATACACAAGTACAACAATAAAATGAAGAAAAATTCATATATGCACCCAGGGGCGCATGAGCCGAGTTGCATGGGGTCTTCCTAACCTGCTATCCAACAATATAACCAAGTTTCATTTGATTCAGTTTTAAACTTTTTGAGTTACTGTCCAGAAACCATATTTGTCCGAAGTTTTCAATCTATTTTCAGTCACTGTGACCTTGACCTTTGACCTTTTTCTCCAAAATCAATAGGGGCCTTGCTTTGCTGGTATCCAACAATATTTCAAAGTTTCATTTGATTTATAATAAATTATAATTTTTGAGTTATCCTCCAGAAACCAATTTTTTTTTTGAATTTTAAATCTATTTTCGGTCAATGTGACCTTGACCTTTGATCTCCAAAATTAGAAGTGGTCTTCCTTACCTGGTACATAACAATATCTTTAAGTATCATTTGATTCGGAATTAAACTTTCTGAGTTATCATCCGGAAACCAAATTTTTCTGAAATTTTCATTTTATTTTCAGTCACTGTGACCTTGACCTTTGACCTCCAAAATTAAAAGGGGTCTTCCTTACCTGCTACCCAACAATATATCAAAGTTTCATTTGATTAGATTGTAAACTTTTCGAGTTATCATCCGGAAACCAATTGTTGACGCCCAACCGCCCTCCCAGCCTGCCTGCATCACCAAACCAATAGCCGAGTTCAACTTCGTTGCAACTCGGCTAAAAACATTATTTCAATACAATCTATATATCAAAATTACAGTTAACTACAACATGGAGATTAGTGGTAATGACCAATTTTCCAGTACAAGATCTTTGTGTAGGGTATTCCCATCACAATCTGGGCATTTGGAGAAATAACACACACCGATTTATTGATCATCAATCATCCCTTTTCATTACTTGTAAGTCACTATTTAAATGATCTTCATATTTATTGTTATAAGAGACTGACGCCTTACCTCCTCACGGAACTTGGTGAAGTTGACGTTGATGGCACTCTTCAGGTCGTTCAGCTGACTCATGAGGTCGGGGCTGAGGATCTTTACTGTACCAAGGTCAATGTTAATCTTGTCCACCTCCGCCTCAATATCCAAATCCTGACAATCAAAGACTGGGTTAAATCACGACTCACAGAGACAATGCTGATACTCCGTCATACAGCATATAGCACAATCATACAGCATATAGCACAATCATACAGCATATAGCACAATCATACCGCATATAGCACAATCATACAGCATATAGCACAATCATACAGCATGTAGCACAATCATACCGCATATAGCACAATCATACAGCATAAAGCTCAATCATACAGCATATAGCACAATCATACAGCATAAAGCTCAATCATACAGTATATAACTCAATCATACAGTATAAAGCACAATCATACAGCATATAGCACAATCATACAGCATATAGCACAATCATACAGCATGTAGCACAATCATACAGTATATAACTCAATCATACAGCATATAGCACAATCATACAGCATATAGCCTAATAATACAGCATATATCACAATCATACAGCATATAGCACAATCATACAGTATAAAGCACAATCATACAGCATGTAGCACAATCATACAGCATAAAACTCAATCATACAGCATGTAGCACAATCATACAGTATAAAGCACAATCATACAGCATGTAGCCTAATCATACAGTATATAACTCAATCATACAGTATATAACTCAATCATACAGTATATAGCACAATCATACATCATATAGCACAATCATACAGCATGCAGCTTAATCATATAGCACAATCATACAGCATATAGCTCAATCATACAGCATATAGCAAAATCATACAGCATGTAGCACAATCATAAAGCATATAGCACAATCATACAGTATACAGCACAATCATACAGCATAAAGCACAATCATACAGCATGTAGCACAATCATACAGCATAAAGCTCAATCATACAGCATAAAGCTCAATCATACAGCATATAGCACAATCATACAGTATAAAGCACAATCATACAGCACATAGCACAATCATACAGCATATAGCACAATCATACAGCATATAGCACAATCATACAGCATAAAGCTTAATCATACATCACATAGCACAATCATACATCATATAGCACAATCATACAGCATGTAGCCTAATCATACAGCATATAACACAATCATACAGCATGTAGCACAATCATACAGCATAAAGCTCAATCATAAAGCATATAGCACAATCATACCACATATAGTACAATCATACAGCATGTAGCACAATCATACAGCATATAGCTCAATTTTTTTCAGTGTGCTCAGCAAATCTAATTGTGGGTTACAAGTAAAATTGATCATTTAAAACATGATTAATTGTAACATACAGTAAAAGCATTCTTAAAATGAACCAATGCTTATTGCGAAGTGATATTCATTCCCCTATGAGAGGAAAA